>NW_023597054.1:42522367-42624867 GCF_011947565.3 Pollicipes pollicipes | reverse complement strand
GAGTTTCAGAGTCCAGAAATGTATCATTTTTCAGATTTTGGCCGTGTTGGCAGAGACCATGGGCTCGTTAGCTGTTTCTTGAAGCACACAGTATCTTCAAAATATAAGCGCAAATATGACGCATTTTGCACGCTGCAGTTGGCCCTGCAATTACTTGATTAGCAGATATCAATTAATAGTAGTGGACAGCAGATACTGCTACAGGCTATTGATTTCAGTAAAGTTGCAAACCAGCATTGGGTTTGCAACTGTAGATAAATCATCCATAATTTCGAGCGGGCGCGTTCTCACCACCCCAAGCACTTCTCATTTTCTGATTCGTGTTCACCGGCGACGTCCAGGAAGGACTAAGCTGGAAGCCTGCTTCAATTCGCCGCATGCGTGTCGAAGATCTCTACCTCTGGCTGCCACCTGTGAGGAACGAAGCATAGTGGATTAGAGCAGGCCCGTTTTGGTTACAAGATGAATCGATTAACGATTCATGAACTGCATCACTTTTTGATGACCCGTATCTAAATCAATTATCTCTTATATAAATATATTGTCAGTCCAAATTCCGAGATAGGGTGCGTTTGGCTCTTTGAAAAATAGATTACCTGAATCGCACCATGTCAACGCAGAGCTCAAACGCATTAATTAAACATGTTCATTAAAACTGCACACAAATTAGCCGTCTGCTTGAATTTGACTATCAGAGAAAGATGAGCTCTATAAAAATGTACCAGCACAGTGTTCATTAATGTTGCCTCAGGCATGAGCCGTTCATTAAAAGTCACAATTCGATGGTGAATCTATAAACTAGAATCTAAAATCGAACCTTGGTCCGGCTCAGGGCTGCACCCTCGGTAAAGATCGAGCGATGATGAACTTGGCATATGACATATAACGTATGACGCACATTGCAGCATATGTTTCGGTCGGCCGGTCCCGTGGCACTGTTGGCAGAGCGCTGGCCACCCTGAACAATAGGCAACAGACATGTGAGATCTCGCTTCGGAAAAGCGCCGCCGCTCGTCCGTGATGGCCAGTTAGCGACTGGCCAATTTGGCCGGGCTGAAACTGGGGTGGCCGTGCTACGACATTGCTTCCCACAGCTGTCGGCGATTTTGTAACTGAAAATCCGCTTTTCGGGTGGTGCGATCGGGCCTTTGCTACAGCGCATGCTTGGTATATCATCTCTATGTTACCAAAGCCGTCCTTTTGGAACAAAATAATGAAGTTGCTGGAGAAAAGCATAGCCCTCGCGGGTAGGGAATCAACCGTACGAATGCAGTATTGTTTAGAAGCAAAAGGTAAGATCAATAAAATGGCAGCAGGGTAAGGATGCTGCGATAACGCGAACGAAGTTTTGAAATTGGTGTACCACCACTACCAGGTTCGCGTATAAAACTTGTCCAAAATTGTGTCAAAGCACAACTGAAGTGTCATCCACGTTAGCAGCATGAGACGTGGCATGCCTGATTGAAAGGAACAGTACATAGGCAGAGTTCAAGAGCATTGGGAACCTGATTCAGAAGATAGGACTTTTCTCTTTGCAGTGGCGCAAATGAACAGTTTGTTTTTTATCTACTCGCAAGGCGGGAGGCTGAAAACATACGAAGCAGTAATGCGACTAAGCCGCATCCTGATAAAGACTTCATATTTAAATTTGCTCTTTGGGTTTGCATAATACCTACCGCTGCGCTTAAAAGGCCCTTCCGTTTTAGTCGGCGTAATTTCCTTCTTTTACCAGTCGGCACTAAGCTAGTTACTGCTGGTCTGCCGTCAGAACATTTACACACGTCAGGCTCGCACTAAATAGCTGAACGCAAAAACATAAAAGCCGGGTTACTGCGCCAAAATTGCCGTTGCGCGCGGCCCAGATGTGCAGCCGCGCCGAAAAGGACTGATTGCAGTTGATTTGGGCATATATTTGACACTTTATTACATCGGTGGGGCCAATTTGACTCAGGGTAAACGCGGTGCGGCGTCACATGGGACGGCGGCGGCGGTGTAACGAGCCCGTGGGGCCGGGCTGCGCCGGTCCCAGCCGCGCCCGGCTCGGTCGCTGTTACCGGGCGGCCCCGTAATCACCCGCATAATTACCGCCATTATGCGTCGGCAGTTGTTGTCCAAGCACTGTGTGCGGTAGGCCACGCTTTTCGTAGCGTCGCGTGTAATTCATTGGTCACACGATGGAATGCGCCTAAATGGACTGGCCTTAAGGTGCCGTCAGTTGTTGGGTTATTTAATCGTCGCTCGGCGATGAGGTTAGGTAGACCATAACAAGATTTATTAACGCGATGGTGCTTGAACAATGCAAACGATAGCGACAGCTGAAACTCACAACAGCGAAGTTTAAGTCGTTGCATTCCGCCTCGGAGATTATACCCATTTTTATTCAAAGGCTCAGAATTTATGACACATTTGTTTTGTTCATTGCACAGTTAAGCTTCGATCGAAGGAAGAATTGACAGCTATTTGTGAAACAGATCCTTCCAAACGCTCGTCATTCTGGAATATTTACCAGCAGATGCTTGCTATGTATGCAGTTAGTTGATAGCCAGTGGCAGCCATTGTTAACGAACAATGCGCACAGCAAGATATTGCCAGTGTCGTGGCCAGGGAATCCTGACGGGCTATCCTTCACCCAATAGCCACCTGTCAAGGTTTGAGAACCGTGGGTATTATATACCAAATGTCCATATTTGAATAAATTACGAACATATGACCATGCAACGCATGTGGGCATGTCAGGGCGCAGCTAAAAGACTCAATTCACGCCACGTTCCACGCATCTTGAACATGAAAAAACATTACATGTGATGCATGCAAGTTTAGTGATGTCTGTACCATGGAAAAGATACTGCAGGCGAGAAAGCCATGAATCAACACGTCCAGAACCACGAAACCTCATGAGACTTCTGCCAAGGACCATACGATAAAAGTGCCAAGAAATCCTGAACCGATTTTGTCATTTTTATCTCGTTTTAACCACAGAATGCTGCGTTCAGCAAACATGAAGAGGTTTTGATCGGTAGGATTGTGACAACTTAATCATGCATTTGGTAACACTATCCAGAGGCACCCTAGCCGTGTCTCGTTTCCACGTCATCCACAGTCCAGTTGAGGCGCTCAGAGTGCATTGGAGACCCTATCGCTTTGCACCTTGACCACAGGAATATTACAGGAGCCAAACGTAAGCCTGATGAACATACGCGTTTTGTGCGTCAAGAAAGTACTTCTTCAAACTTTGCCTATGCCTCCGAGGGCACTGTTACAGGAAAGGGAAGTAGAAAAATGCTATCATGGTAAACACTGTCACCGAACACGTTTATCGAATATATGACCAGTCCACGGGACTGATCATTGAGTAAAAGAGCCCCGTCTCAGTGTGCAGTCCAAAAGTCCTGTCCTTGCTTTTCCAAAATGAAGGTTGCATTATGCCTGTTTGATTTTTCGTGTGGTTCTGAATGGCACGCAGTGGCTTGCTGGTATAAAAATGCGTGCTTGCTACCAATACATGCAACGCACTACTGTATACGTGCTATACCAAAATATGCAACTCAATATACTTGTTAAAAAACATCATGCCAGCGGTCGTTAGGTAAATCGTAACCTTTTCTGATCATTTATATTCCTGTCTTTAACACCCGTAATGCACTTGAATTATTTATGACGTAAAAACACGACTCACCCCCAGAGGCGCACAGGCATAGCAGCTTCGGGAGGCACATGTTCCCTTACGAAATTGATGGAATGCATTAATACGTTCGTAACTAAATGTTAACAGTTAAAAACTCCAGGTAGCTGCGTGCAGATAAGAAGATCCAGAACATGTGATGTTGCTATATGACACAGAAGGAATTGCCAGTAGGAGTTAGCTAGAATTGGTCTTCAGTTACATTTGTTGAGTCAACCCCCCTCCCCCCCCTACATGCATACTCCCCCTCACTCCATTATGCAATCCTGCGCACGCCCCTATTCGTTCCGATGATTGTCAAGGGTCGTCCCATCAGTCACCAGCACGATTCATGGGCCGACAAAACGCCGTCATCCTTAGCGTAAGGCACAACTAGTGTGTTTCATGTTCAGACCATGTGCTTTGAAATGCTATGGGTAGCTAGTTTCACTGGCCCGCCTTAACTAGGCGTCATGTTGAGCCGCTGGTTTTTAATGCATCAACGCATACGCATGTTCATGGTTTATTTCTAGCCCTTTGCACAGACAGCTTAGCGCTCGGATCAAACGGCTAGAACTTGTTGCTTGCACCCTGAACCCAACAGCCGAGTTGTACCAGCCGAGCTCATTGGGTAAGCTTGCCACCGACCTGCTGGCCAGACAGGCACCACTCGGGTCCTCGCACCGCACAATTCGACACGTTTGACCCGTGCCAAAGCGACCCTCGATGTTCAGCAATATGCTGCTCTTTCCATGTCAGCCGGTCTTATGAATAATCCCGATGCATGACACTGTCACGATCATGTCCGTTCAAGGCGTGCGTTATTTGAAGATTCCTTTGAAAACCTGGGACCAAAGACCGCTTGTCTGATCTTGACAGTTCGGATTGTATGCAGACAAAGCTTATGATGTGCGTCTCTTGGTGGCATCGATGTCCAGTCGCACTCATGCCAGTGTGGGTCACTGGGAGTGAGCCGGTTGGATCAATTACAACGTTTGACTAAGGTGTGACTCAATACGGTGTTTCACGGTTACCGGACAGAAAGCCGAACGGGAAAACCGAATGGTAAATGTGGAACGAAAACATGGCACAAAAATATTTTTAAGAGACAGAAAGCCGGCAGGAATGAGGCTCAAAATGGAAAAAAAAATCCGAGGACAAAAAGCAAAAAAGGGTTAAAGCCGATTAGGTCAAAATCAGGAAAAATTCGAAATACACAAAAGTCGACAGTGGTAGGAAATCGGAAAACACTTAAAATGAAAACAAGTCGGCGTGGATAGAACTCAGATAAGGAAAACTCTTTCGGGATTAAAATCGGCAGCGATGAAAACTCAGCCAGCTTGGAAAGGAATTTAACGGAAAAAGCAGCATAGATCTACGTCGATTGAGATAAGAGTAAACAAGCCGATAGTCAAGAGGATGTAATATGGGGGAGTTTTGACGATCTGACGCCTGGTATCGCAGGGACATCGTCCGCTGCGTTCGGATGCGTCCGCGGATTCTGTTCATCTTTTGATCCCTAGAGGCGCTAACTTAGATCCCTGGAGACCCTACCTTGCATCCATAGACACCCTGCCTTGGATCCATAGAGACCCTACTTTGCATCCCGAGAGACCCTGTGTCCTCTTATTTGGGCCCGCCCGCGCTTACCCGGCAGACGCTTCTGACAAGGAGCCAGCCAGCCTTCAAACCTTCATGATCAAACAGTGTGGAGTGCGCTATGCGGAATGCGCCCTAAGACTATCAGGTGGCTGAGCTTCCATGGGTACCCCGCTAGCCTCCATTTATTCTCCTGTGAATTATCTCGCTAGCCTGCGTCGTCCGTCGCGAATCTTTTTCTTGGTTAGTCCTGGTGCTGGACGGACAACTGCCTGGTTCCAAATGCTGGTTCCTTGTTTCCTCTTCCCGCTTCTGAAACGATATTTTGGATCATCGGTTCCGGCAGGTTGTGCCACAAGCCCCGTCCCCTAGTTCCTAAATCCCATTGGTCGGTTTGTTAAGGCATCATCCTGGTCCGCGGTACTCAGTAGGTCTTTCACATATGGAGATATGGGTTTCTGTTTCCCCCTTGTTCCTTTACAAACACCAGAACCTAGCTTCTCGTCTCCATTTACTTTCGGCAAATGCCACACTCTGGTTCCTGGCTCCCAACAGCTCTTCACAAACACCAGACCCTGGTTCTTGGTTGCATTGGCGTTTTGGTTCCTATTGATGAAGTGCTTCCCAATTTGTTGTCTCTATCGACTTCTGCCGCTTTCGACAAATTTGTTCCGTCAACTTTCATCCTTGTCGGACTTTTGTTCTTATACTTTTTCCGACTAGACTTTGGTCCCTGTGAATCCTTATACCATTTGGCTTTTTGTCTTTTGATTTTTTTCCAATTCGACTTTTATTTCTGACGATTTGTTTCGCACTCTATAATAATAAATTTCAACCTTTGTCTTCTGAACTTCGTGGTCAGTTTGTCAACGAGATTAAGCACCAGAAAGACGAGGAAGAAATCGATGTTCGGGATGTCATCAGCCGCGGCCAATTGTCTGGCGATGATAATGGCGTCGCGTGGTGGTCAGAGGATGCAAGGGGTGGTTTGCCCAAGTAATAGCGAATATAACACAATCAAGGCCGGTTTACGCGTGCTCCGTGTGCGCAAAAATTAGCTCAGTGCTTCCCACGTATTTTTCATCGCGCTACAACGTCCAACCGTGGAGTTACGGTTTGTCATTTAGTGCGCAAACCAAATGAAATGGGCAACAGCTGCGCTGCAGACCATAGATCCAATGCGATGACGTAACAGACTCTTCACAATGCGAAAACGCTGTCGTAATCCCAGACGGATATCATAACGCAGCGTCGAGTCATGCATGCCGTGTTGGCATTCCCATAAATTTGGGTTCGGCACTTCTCATGTGCAAATTTTGCAATATCGTTTGCAATGTACGCAACCATTGTGTGTCCCCGCGAGCGTGAGATAGCTTGAAAAATGTAACGCGGAAATGGCGTTGCTAGAGTTTGGCTGGAGCAAATGTGCTTGCAGTGAAGTGTGTTGGACCACTTTTTGTCACAAGTTTAGAATGCTGCACATGTTAAAGGGAATGTTAGTCATTCGGACATACTGAAGCGAACTTATATATGATGGAACAAGCTTACTTATAGTTACTAGTATACTTTTTAAATGGAAAAGACTGCTCTAGAAGCACAATTATGTGTTGAGTAAATATGCTCCCAATGGTTTGGTTACGTCATTGTACCCTGCACAACATTGACGGAGAGCCAATTAACGGTCCTTTTATCTGGAAATCGCGCCCACAAATGCCTGATATGAACGTCTCGACAATTTTTTTATCGTGATCGCCGCATGGTTTACGGAATGACAGGAATTGAATGACGTTATTATGACATCATGAATACTGAGATGACTGAAATACTGCCCCCGATATACCTTTCCCCATTTTCGCTGGTGTGTGGCTCGGAGCCCAGGGGGCTTAAGTTTTAAGAAGGGCAGGATTGTGACCAGCACCGGAAGGTCTTTAAGATGGCTATTTCAGTTCAAAACCCCATATAAATATGAAAAACTTCCTTAAACTACCCGACCGTGCCTACATTTGTCTTAGTATGCCTCTACAGACATTCAACTCCAGCATTGCGCGTAACTAACAGGTGCGAGTTGTTACGCCTGCGCCGGAAGCGTACCGGAATGAAAATAATTATTGAAAAACATCAAGAGGTTTCATGTCCGCTGTTCCGTGAGACGAGGCACGTAACGGCGAAAGCCACATGGAGTTCACACAGGCGTCCCCTGAGCAGCGGCGTGTTTTGTGCAGGCGCTGGCAGGTTGCCAATACGCTCAAACCGATGCATGCTGTCGTAGGGGTGACAGAAGATGCGCAAAATGTGGCGATGTATAATGTGCATAAAGTGTCCCGGGAACAGGGTGTGGGAGACGGGTGACGGCTCCTAGATTTCAAAGAATTTAGCACTTACCCCGTGATGTTACGTGCTAAAAGTGGATACAAATAACACCAGCCCGCAAACGTTTATGCGCATTGTTCCAATGCTAGCATAGCGATGAAATTCGCGACCATGGCACACTGCATGCTGTTGAAGTATTCTAAACAAACACACTGACAAGTTTCTTCTTCATATGCCCATCCGAAATGCGCATTTAGGCATCTCATGGCGTATTTCAGGTGTGGATCTTAAGTTGGATTTCAGGCGTCGATCCCAGGTCGGGTGTCAGGCGTCGATCCTAGGTCGGTGTCAGGCGTGGATCCCAAGGCGAGTGTCAAGTGTGGATCTGAGGGCGGGTGTCAGGCGTAGATCTGAAGGCGGGTGTCAGGCGTGGATCTCAAGGTCGGTGTCAGGCACCAATCCCAAGGAGGGTGTCAGGCGTCGATCCTAAGTCGGGTGTCAGGCGTGGATCTCAAGGCGGGTGTCAGGCGCGGCAGGTCAGGCGCAGGCGCGGCAGGTCAGGTGCAGGCACGCGGTTCACCGCCGGGTCGGATCGGAGCCCATCTCCCAGGCAGAGCTCCCGGCCCGCCCCGGGCACAGCCGGAGCTGTTCATGTCCGGATCGCATGCCGCCAGCTATTACTCTCACCCCTCCTAATTGAGACGGATGTAACGGGCTCTGGCGAGGGCCTCTCGAACCGCCGAAGCGACTCACCGGGGGGGGGGGGGGGGGGGGGGGCGCAGCAGCATGCGTCATAAGATGTATTCCTGGAATGGCTCTGGCGAATGTGGGCTGCGTCCTACCCGGCCTCTCGGTCACATCCCAGAACTTCCGCACCGTGAATGCGGGCGTCTACGATGTCGATACGATATATATATATATATATATATATATATATATATATATATTTATATACATATTTATATACATGCATATCTGTTTATAAATATGTATATATATATCTATATATCTATATATCTATCTATCTGTCTATCTATATATATATATATATATATATATATATATATATATATCTCTCTCTCTCTCTCTCTCTCTCTCTCTCTCTCTCTCTCTCTCTCTCTTTTTCTCTCTCTTTTTTTCTCTCTCTCTCTCTCTCTCTCTCTCTCTTTCTCTCTCTCTCTCTCTCTCTCTCTCTCTCTCTCTCTCTCTCTCTCTCTCTCTCTCTCTCTCTCTCTCTCTCTTTCTCTCTATTTATATCGCTATGTTCTGCTGCACTGATGTATGTGTACATTCTTGTCATCAAGATGGCCACGTCCAGATGGAGGCTGTAGTCAGTCAATGCTTACCGCCGCAGCACTCAAGTGCAGACACACACCCCTTCCTGCTGAGCCAACGCACGCCGCATCCCTCTGTCGCTCACACCCGTCCCATGCCTGCCCTGGCGTGTGCGCCGACTGTTTGTGACCGCAGCCAGGCCGCGGGCGTCCGTCCGTGCGCCGGCCTCGATTTGTCTTGGTCGACGCTGCCGCCGAGCACGGCCGGCTGGCCTCCCGCGCCGTCCGCGGCCGCCGCCTGTCCGGCCGCCGTCGGCGCTTCATTTAGCTAATTAGATTTATGTGGTCGGCGTTGGCGACCGCCTCCCATTACAGGTGGAGGAAGACTGATGATTGGGCGTCGGGACCAGGTGGAGGCAGGGCGGCTGGAGAGCCGCGGCCGGTCGCCGGTGAGCCGCGCGTGGCCGGCCGGTGCCGCAGCTGCCCAGGCCACAGCCGCTCCGGGTCACAGCCGTTCGAAGCCGCAGCGTCTTTGAACCGCAGTCCTCCGGGCCGCAGCCGCTGAAACGAGGCGAGCTGTAGCTTCTGTCTTGCGATAATTCTTTGTCGAATTAGCATCACATTTTTGGATAGTTGTCTCGGATTTGTTGGATTGTATTTCCATTTCTACCCCAGTTTCGCACTGATCATCTTTAATCTGCACTCTCATACTGATTTGCCACTGTATAATTAATGGCGGGGATGCGGCCACAATTTTCTGAAGGGAGTTGCCCGGAACTCAGTAAATACGCATCGCGCGGATTTTTTAAACAAAAAATTCCGGCCTAGAAGGAGGGGGGGGGGGGAGGGCGGGGCCCATCCTTGTGTGTGTGTCCCTGGATTATGGTCACGCAGCTGCCAGTTTGAGTCGCGAAAAAGTGATTCAAGTCATATTTTTGTAATTCAATTCATTCGTTATGTGTTCGTGTTTTGTCCCTTTCGTAGTATTCTTGCATATTTATCGGTAAGTTTAGGATGTTGACTTGCATTGACTTATTGGGTTCTAGAGTTATTCTCAGGTTCTCGGATTCAGTATTTCCGAAGCGACTGGCAACCATGTCCAACTTCTTACGTTATGTAGCCAAAAAAGAAGCGTGATTCGTGATTGAAAATTGCACAGGCTGGTCAACATTGATTGAGAGCGAATTGACACCCTCTTCATTTGGAAATCGTGCTCTCGAACGCCAGATCTGAACGGCTCGCCGATAATATTTTTCTCGACCCTGAGCGCCGCATGATGTCTCGGCTGTCCGCGAGCGGGCCCAACCACACGCCAGGTGCTGCGTGACCAAACTCACATTCACCAACCGGCCTCACCCCTCATCGCTGACCTCGGTACCTCGGGCCAACACGCGGCCAGAGGTTCGAAGTGGCGGACGCAGCCAGCCGAAAAGGAGGGTCTGACACAGGGCCAATGGAGTGGCAGAATTTGAATGACGTTGCTGTAGCGTCATGTATGCCTGAATGCCCTTGAAATGGTCTGCACAAAATAGGCTGCTCGTCTCGCGGGCGTGTTGCTCAGAAACTAGAGGGTTTTAGGTCTTAAGAAGGGCAGGACTGTTATGCGCACCGAATGATCCTCAAAATGCTTATTTTAGTCTAAAAAACATACAAATATGAAAAACTCCTTTCAAGACCCCTTCTTACCACGTCATGACCATAACCATGAACTGGTTCTTGATTCTTACTGTGAAAAGAAGTTGGCTTTGGTGTTTCATGAGCAGAAACGAGGTCAAGCTGGGTAACCACGAAGACATACGGAAGATAAGTCGCAACTGATTTCTAGAACGAAACTATCGCATTTCCAGCTACTACGATGTGTATTTACGGGCGTGTTCCAAAATGACGTCATTACTTGCGTCTCGAGACATAAGCATAATTTGGGCAAAATGGAGTGCTGAGCAGCGCCGGGAGAAAACGCTTATGTATACAATGCAGCCCAAGTCAGTTTCCTGTCTGCTCTGATTCCAGAGGTAGACTTAGAGTAGGGGTCCATCTCGGATCCTGTTTGGTTGGACCTGCAGTTACACGCCTGCTGTGTTGGCTCAAAATGTACGAGACTTAAACAAACGCTTGATCGACGGAACCAAAGGCAGAGTGGGCAACCTCAACCCAAAACGGAGTTGGCCTATTGTATCTCCAAATCCCGGGGAGTAATCTACAAAGTTGAAGGCGGGGGGGGGGGGGGGGTAGGAAGGTTGTACCCATTTCGTATACGTCCGAGCTGTACACGAAGTAACGTCCGTGACATTAAAGGTATGCCAGCGTTTTTAGGATGTTTAAATAGGTTTGCAGGATGTTTGTAAGAGCATAACTCTGGCATGCATGACCATGCAACAATGATCAATGACCATATAGTTGAAGACCATGTGTTATAGCGTAACATAACACAAGAACATGGTATATGGAATGCGTGTTTGCTGCTGCAAATCCTGAATGCGCCTAGGTAGTAAAATCCAATGTCGTGTGGACCCATGATAATTATGTTAGTCACCCATTCATTAACTGCTCACTGTTCAATTCCTGCTGCCTCGCACGGAAACCTTGATTCTCGATCTTTGCAGGACTGCTTAGAAATCGGAAAATGCACGTCCAGCCTTTGCTTCCGCTACCTATTTCAAAACGGTCCCGAAGCCAAAACATGAATTTTTCTGACCAAAGTGTGCTGCACAGGTAAAGCTGATGCTGCCTTTACTAAAATCGAGCTTATAGTCCAGTGATATTTTGGCAACACTCATTAAAAGTGAAAGGTTACTTCCACAGAGCATTTCATTTGACGGCGAAGCGCCTGCCAGGCTTCGGTAAAACATGGACACGCACTCTCCTCGACCACCTAAGCCAAGTGTTTTGATTCAAACAGAGCCACCGTCGGAGAAAACAACATGGCTAAATAACTGCTTCGTATATTTTCGGCGCGCGAAAGGTGTGGACTGGACATGGCAGCTCTTGATCACCCATAAATACAAATGCATCGCTTTGAATGCAATATAAAGCCCCTGGGTGACATTCTGACTTTAACACCGTGCTCAGGTCTTGATGGGCATTCGGCTCCACTTTGTTCTCGTGCGTTTATTGCCCCCAGGCGGGCCATAGCAGGGCCGTATGGTCATTTGCCGGCGCTGGCTATGATGGTAGTTAAATTGAACGGTGATGCGATACCGTCCAGTCTCCGCTCCCTCTCTCACTCTCTCCCACTACGCTATGCCCTCCCACTCTGTCCGTCTCTTTCTCTCTTTCCCTGTCATGCTCGTTCGTTCGTGTGTTTCTCACGTCGTGGTTATACGTTCAGTGCATGCATTTCCCATTCTTCGAACAAGTCCGCCCTAAAATTGCTGTTTCATATGGTATTAAGTGTAATGACATTATTTTGCCAAAAAATTGCATCAAAATAAGATCGTGGTATATATTGCAAACATGCTTAGATCGAACCCCAATTACTCATCCTGCACAACGTTAAACAGGAGCGGATTTCTCCCGCAGCATTGCAGAGTCTGTCCTTGAAGGTTTGGTCCACTTGTTTACTGGATTTGCACGGAAATCACAATTGCTTCTAGGATCCAGAAGTCTGGATTTTCCCGCCTGACTTCACGTTTTGTCGGTCTGAATTGAAATTTCAGTTAATGGATTCGCATAGATAGTCATAGCCTTACTACTCGGAAAAGCAGCAGAATGGAGATATAGATGCGTTGACATCTCGGCCACATGCTTTCATCGAAACGAAAAAATTGAATTCAGAATTGCCAGCCAACGATCCTTTTCGATTTTCAGGTTTCTTTTTTGAAACAGTGAGCCACAGATTTTAAAGGACAGCAACATTCAGGGTTCTCAACAAGGAACAATTGCCAACCATTTCTACAGTACAGTGCATGCCTAACTAAGAATTATAATATTATTTTATAGCTACTTGAAGAACGTCTTAATTCCTAGTTAGATGTGCACTGTACCGTAGTAATGACTGGCAATTGCTCCTTGTTTAATCCACTGAATGTTAGTGTCCTGTAAAAACTGTAGCTCGCTGTTAAAAAACTGAAATTTGAGTAGAATCATCGGCAGGCAATCTTGAATTCACTTCAGCTATTGATTCGATATATTCATGTTGCCGAAATATTAACGCATCTACATTTCCATTCCCCTGGTTTCTCTCCTCGGAATGAAGCTATGACCACCCTCTTATCCATGTGAATAATGTTCCTCGCAAATCCACTTAACAACGTAATGAATTCGGTTTATATGGTCAATTAAGCAATGTTGCTGTTCGCTCTGCAAAGGGGAAAGCGGCCTGTTACGTGTGACTTTATATAACAGCACACTACTTCGATGACTTGCGTTTCTGGTCTCGGAGACACCTATTGCAGACCCCAAGTTGGCAATTCAAGCGGGGAGGATTAGCTTTCGCTCATAAGTGGTGATCGGTACAATTCATCTCGAGCGCGGGACAAAGGCCTGATGTCTCCAACGCATAATCTTCGTTGCTTGCCAGTGTTTTATCAACTTTCAATTATTTCGATCCCACGTGAAAGGGCCGAGCCAAAGTAAAGACATCATCAGCGTGTATGAGCATCTGCCATGCCAACGTCAGCGATGTGAACATTCACGCACATTAATAGCTTTTCCCAACGACAGCCTAATGTCAGCACGACTAAAAAGTAGCGTTGTGTTGAACATCCGCGTTACAATCATTTCCGACTGCAGCAGTTGCGCAATACCATGGGCGCAAAAACATGCGAGCATGCGATAAGGACATTCCCTTCACGAGCATGTCTGATGTAGTGATTGTTGTGATGTAGTGATGTAGTGATGTTCAGCAGATTGATTCACTTTCATGCGTTGATATGTCATAGACAGATAAATAAGTAGTTAGCCAATTGGCGAAAAGAACGCCCCGCTGAAGCTACCGATCAAAATATGAACCAAAGAAATCGCGCATTGGGAGTGCACCTGCTGAAAAGGGTGCACCTGCTGGGGCTGCGATCACTCCTCACTCGCCGGGCATGTAGACGATGAAGCAGCCCGGCGCCGCAGTGGTGGCTGACCGATGCCGGCGTCTCGAGTGGCATTGGTGACGCGCAGAACTGAGCGCAGTCGCGCTGCTTTTCGGAAACGTTCCCGATCACTTGTTGGCAAGCGTGGGAGCACGCGCCGTTTCGTGGATGTGCCACCGCCAGGGCACCACCGGGCATCGGACACCTGACGAGGTGGAAAAGAATATTGGAGAAACAACGCATCAGGTCGCAACAGATCGTGAATCTGACCCAGATGCCAGCCAGGGTCACGGCAGCAGTACTCAGGGCTCAGCCCGGGTCCTCCCGTCTCTGGCGCTGGTTGTCATGACGACACCCCGCAGTCGCCGCCTCGAGCGCCGAAATGTCTCGCGCTGGTTGTAGCGGACGAACAGGGCATACTAAGCATTAACGAAAGGATTGTGGCGAGGTATTAATACCACAGATTATATCAGTGTTCAGACCATACTACGCATGCTAGTTAGAATACATGTGATGCACCAGATGGGGCAGAAGCCCAAACAATAATTTCACCCGTAAACATTAAGCTTTTACGTCGTACCACGCAATTACATTTGTACGCATTACGTGCCACGCCGTCCTCTGCCAGCCCGACCCAAGCACGGTGTGTGCGGCGGACGCGGTTGCGGCGGTGGGCCAGCGCGGAGGGCCGGGTGGACCAGCGTGCCGCCCCAGCCCGCGGAGGGGCTCACGTCTTGCGTGTGGGGGACCAAAGATGGAGGCGCGCTGGCCGGCTGAGCTGAGAAAGGTCAGGTCCCACCTCCGCTCGGTGTGGCCAGCGTGTGGACGAAGCTCCCAACCTCGAAACAGTTCAGCTCCCTATAAGTTCACCAGGCATTCCAGAAGGCCAGTGACAAGGCTAAATGGCCGGCTACACCAGCCAGTGGCGTGGGCATGCGCTCTTGTGTGCGACACGGGGAGCACTCGCGATCAGCGCATGACATCGTTCCGTTGACTTTTTATTTGGTTCCACCACAACCCTAAATTGGCGCAACAAGCGTGCAAAAACGTCCTGCGGCGGTCAAATGGTGCACTTTTTATCAATGAGCTAAAACGGCGTCAAAAGGTGCACCTATCACCACTGGCCTGAAATAACCTAGATGCGTTCAGTACACTGTCCGGTACGATCCAGGTGCGGTTTCAGCATGACTTAAAGACGGCTCCGTCGCCACCGCAAGCTGTCCCGAAATGGGTGCAACGCTTCCCAGGCACGCTCCAACGCACAGTTCTCACTTTAACTGCGATGCATGTGGAACCTTAAGTTCTAGCTGCGTCTCTGAGCGTTCCAAAATGTTCGGTTACCTCTGGCATATACATTATCCTGTGTTAAAAAAGCACAAAGTCAGAGTCCGATTTACCTCCCCAAGCATTTTATGTACATATCTTTTGCTACACATAGGAACATAAGAACTACAGAAGTCGGGGATCTGACGGCTTTGCGCATCACTTTTCATGCTTCTGGCTAGATCTGAACCGGTTTTGCATGAATCAGTCGTTCATGGTGCGACTTGGAGGGAGCTGTCTATTATGCAGAGATAGTGGCTCGTTACGGCTTGTTCCAAAGTCCATGAAGCCTCACGGTAAGTGGTGAGCCTCAAGGTCTCATCAGTAAGTGACGGTCAAGTACATTGTTCAATCATCATACCAATGTTACTCTACAGGCGTTAACAGGATGAGGGTAGCTTTGCGACTGTCATGCAGACTCTGGACTGTTTTTAGAGAACGAGAATTCAGGATATCTTACTGACAGCTATCTGCATTCGATGTACTAAAGGTACAATTTGCCTCCGTTTTCAGTGTGGCATGTGAAGTTGATGTGTAGTGCAGCTCGTTTTATTGTTTTCGACATAGATTTTTCTTGACATTGAATCGTTACAACAAACAGGTATCTGGTTACCATAGGCTGCCAATAATGTATATATATATATATATATATATATATATATGTATATATAATGACAACTTTTCATAACATGTCGAATTGTATAAACTTTGTGGGGACAGATTCAAGATTCTTGACTTAATATAGTACAGCTTAATGATCAACAGCTCGTTTTCGGTCACTCTAACTTCTTCACTGATGTAGCTGAGGCAAAATATGCTGTCTTCAATGCCAGGCAACGAGGGAGTTGTGCACAGCACACCCCAACCATATGCCATTTATTGGCGATGCGAGAGCTTGACTTTGAACACAAAAGTTTCTCAAGAGCATCGCATACTAGAACTGATAACTTTGAAAATGGTCGAAAGTGCAAAGTTTACCGTCAGACCAATAATCTGCCAACAGTCGTGTAGTGGCATTCCAAATGAGTTGAAGAAAAATGAGATCTTCAAAAGTGCGTAGAAGCAAAAAATGCTGAATCCCCAAAACGCACAAGGCACGTGCTGATTGTTTCCGAGGATGGCAGACAGCCGCCACCTATGCCCCCTCCCCCCCCCCCCTCTGTTTCCGCCGTGCCAATTACAGACCAGCATAAATGCAGTCCCATGCCAAAAGCCATAAAAGCTAGTCCCATTTTCATGCGAAAGCATCAGAACATCATACGTGTCTGAAGAAAATGAGAAAGCTGCAAAATTTGTGCTGCCGAAAACATAAAACGTCTAAATACACCAAGCTCTTCTGTGGATTTAGACGTTTTAAAGCAAAATATCTTAGTAAAAACTAGATGAATTATGTCCAGGCATGGACCGGATATTTTTCGTGCATGCTATTTAAACCAAACATTTAGCACCTAAGCTCAAACAATCCTTTTAGCCCGTAAACCAGGCCAAGTATTGACAGCAAAGGTAATGCCGGGTGAACCTAAGGACCATATAAGTTTTTGCAGTAAGGGTAACGACGGGTATATATTTTTGAAGTGAAGGTTTTATCGCGTAGCACAATGTTGCTCATAAGCCTTTGCAGGAGGAGATAGGTCGTATATAAGTAATAACTGTAAAAGTTTTTGCTGTGTAAGTAATGACAGGCATAAGTCTTGCTATGTACGCGAATGTTACGCATACGTCTTGCAGTAGAAGCAATGTGTGTGTGTTTTGAGTCTATGTTCATTTGCAGTAGACGTAATGACGTGTAAGTATTTCAAAAATAATTTTATTTGCATGACGTTAATGTTGGGCATAAGTATTAGCAGTTAAAGTATGCAGCACTGTCTTCGGTAGCTATTTTTGCCGTCGCACTAAAGTCGCGAAACAAAATACCAGCGATCAGATCAATTTTCGAACATTTGAAAAAGGAACGGTTCCTGTAAGATTGGATGGCACTAAGTATCGCCCCAGTAGTCTTCCCTGAAATCTATCGAACCTTCTTGAGAAAGTTGGTTTGAAGCGAATTTATGATCATCTTACAGGGTATGTTTGCATTCAAGAATGATATTTGCATGTGGACCGGAGCACGTAGCTTATCTTCAGATATTGCATCTAACTCACTGTTTGCACTCGGCTCTGGATTGAAGACATTTTTTCTTTTGAAATTTACCCTCATATGCCAAAAATTGTGGCAATATTTAACGCAGTGATTTATGACACATGTGTGAGTTCTGTTGTGACAATCCTGGTAGCTAACGTGTTTGATTAAATCAAACTCTTTTGAAAGGAGCAATGTGCACGAATAAGCGATAACTTATCCCGATATAAATCTTTGAGCTTCGGTTTCTCTCTAGGATTAGTGCTGGCACCCCTCTGACCGCAGCCCACCTTAACCATCTTTCCGACAGAACCCCGAATCCCGCTCCCTTTTGCGCTGACCACACCACTTTGCACAGCTCTCTCCAGCACAGGCCAAACCAGATCCAGCAATCTTTTCAATCCGATTTGTACATGATCCGTGAATTTGAGAAACCTGGTCCAGAAATCCTTTCAATAGGATTTAAACATGGTTGGTGACTTCACGGGCAGGTAGAAACCCCACTGATCGGGATGGGCGAACCGGTGCACTTCCTGGGCAGAAACCATTCAGTTCACTCAACGATTTGATCGATCTGAATGACAAACGGGTTTGCTGTCTTGCACGAGTAAAAAAACTGTCTTGCACATACCGGCGCTCCGACAATTGTCTTGGTGGGTTGAGGGTTGGTTGTGTGTTAGACAGGCAGGCGCAGGGAAGTGTCGAGCGGGGAAGTGGTGCAACTGGTGGGTTGAGGGGTGGTTGTGTGTTAGACAGGCAGGCGCAGGGAAGTGTCGAGCGGGGAAGTGGTGCAACTGGTGGGTTGAGGGGTGGTTGTGTGTTAGACAGGCAGGCGCAGGGAAGTGTCGAGCGGGGAAGTGGTGCAACTGGTGGGTTGAGGGGTGGTTGTGTGTTAGACAGGCAGGCGCAGGGAAGTGTCGAGCGGGGAAGTGGTGCAACTGGTGGGTTGAGGGTGGTTGTGTGTTAGACAGGCAGGCGCAGGGAAGTGTCGAGCGGGGAAGTGGTGCAACTGGTGGGTTGAGGGTTGGTGGTGTGTTAGGCAGGCGAGCGCAGGGGAGTGTCGAGCGGGGAAGTGGTGCAATTGGTGGGTTGAGGGTTGATTGTGTGTTAGGCAGGTGGGTGCAGGGGAGTGTGGAGCGGGGGAGTGGTGCAATTGGTGGGTTGAGGGTTGATTGTGTGTTAGGCAGGCAGGCGCAGGGGAGTGTCGAGCGGGGGAGTGGTGCAATTGGTGGGTTGAGGGTTGGTTGAGTGTTAGGCAGGCAGGCGCAGGGGAGTGTCGAGCGGGGGAGTGGTGCAATTGGTGGGTCGAGGGTTGATTGTGTGTTAGACAGGCAGGCGCAGGGGAGTGTCGAGCGGGGGAGTGGTGCAATTGGTGGGTTGAGGGTTGGTTGTGTGTTAGGCAGGCAGGCGCAGGGGAGTGTCGAGCGGGGGAGTGGTGCAGTTAGTGGGTTGAGGGTTGGTTGTGTGTTAGGCAGACAGGCGCAGGGGAGTGTCGAGCGGGGGAGTGGTGTAATTGGTGGGTTGAGGGTTGGTTGTGTGTTAGGCAGGTGAGCGCAGGGGAGTGTCGAGCGGGGGAGTGGTGCAATTGGTGGGTTGAGGGTTGGTTGTGTGTTAGGCAGGTGAGCGCAGGGGAGTGTCGAGCGGGCGAGTGGTGCGACCGTTAACGATGCGGGTGTTTGTGTGTATTCTACATGGCTTTTGTTTTTCTTTTTCTCACTTGTTTATTTTCGCTAGTGCCTAAGTTAAGCGTCTATGTTAGCGATGCATGAGGGGTGAAGTCAGTACGTGTTGCCACGGTACACGTACTGACACGTACAAAAGTAACACGGGGGCAAATGTGACTAGCAGGAAAAATCAGGTCCTTGGGGTCAAATGAGCACTTGATAAACTTCTATTGTTATCTCATGAGTTGATCATGCTATGAGAAGGAGGGAATGGCGTTGAATAGCTCATGCAAAACTTCATCAGATGGGAGTTGGTGACAATCGTCACATGAGACCTATGATGTGTCGTGTTCGGTGGAAGAGGTGAAGACCACTGTTGCACTGGCCTGTGCGGTTACATCAACACCTAGACAAAACGTCAATGGGGAAAAAGGCACACAAAATGCTTTCTCAAAGGCGTCCCATTAAGGTCTAATGACATGACCTTCGAAGGGTTAAATCCGGTCACAAACGCCAAAGTTTGACCGAGCTTGATCTTGGATGGCCTGGCCGTGAAGATCACTAGACGGATGATAATGCCCTTAAGACTGATCCAGATAAACACAGCAGCCTGGAAAGCCTCTTAGGAGAGCATTTCCCGCGATGAATTAGCGTGTGCTGTTACTTTGGGTAAAATGTCACCGACATAGCTTCAAGAAAGGTGATCGACCTAGCCTCGAGATCATGAACCGTCAGGGTAGGTAGGTTAACCGTCGATGCAGGAAAATTGAATGTTAACAAATGTGATGATGATGCAAACTCCGCTTCCCGAAGTTTTGGCACTCTGCTCAACACCAATCGGAAGTTATTCCTTCAGGAAATCCTGAAGGGGCCTATTAGGCTACCTTTTCGTGGGGCATGATTTTAGATTGATCATTTGATGGCCCATTAACACATGCGGATGGAGCGATTCGACGCCAAAGGTGGGTAACCGACCTTTACAAAGAAGTTATAGATTGCGAACGCCCCAGGTTTTTCAACCCAAATTTCCCAGGATGCGTGCAAATGCTACATACACAACCGCGGAGAATTTTGGCAGTATGTCACCATTCGTTCATGGTTGAATTACGAAAAGCCTCAGGGCGTCTTCGAGGCCCTTCCACTCGTATGGTGTGAGTTGAATGACTTGTTATGGTGGCATGACATAAGTACGACAGGAAAAACTTTCCCCGATAGAAGTGCTACGACATCAGTTGTACGCGACATTGATTGCACTGAAAAACTTTAACATGTTTTACTTATACGCGACATTATTTCTACTGCAACGACTTAGACACGACAAACTTTATGCCTCAAGAACTTGTGCACGTCATTACATCAACTGACAAAGTTATATAGTCTTTACTTTTACCTGACATGACTTTTTGTGCGAAATCATGCACGAAATGAATGCTTCACGATAAAACTCCTTCTACAAAAACCTGCACTCGTCATTACTCATGCTGTAAAGACTTGTGCAGCTTTCACTTATACGCGACATTTATACTGCAAAAACTGATAAACGTCATAAGTACTACATGACAAAACTTTTGCCGCAAAAAGATTGATCAGTCTTTACTTCTATAGCAAAGGCTTGACTTCAAGTCTTTGGTCTAGCACTTATTTCGCGCATAAGTCTTCGCAGAAGTAATGCCGTATATAAGCAATGGCGGTGTAAGTTTTTGCGGTAGAGGTAATGAGGGTTTGTAAAGCATAAGTTCTGTCGCGTAGCACTAATGTCGCGCATAAGCCTTTGCGGTACAAGTAAAGCCGTGTATAAGTAATGACTGTATATACGGTAGAAATAATGACAAACACTAGTTTTGTCGTCTAGTACTAATGTCGTGTATACGTTTTTGCAGTAGAAGTAATGTCGTGTATGAAAAATAAAGGTGCAAGTGTTTACAGTGGGAGTAATGACAAGTGCAAGTTCTGCGGTACGAGTTCTATCGGGTAGCACTAATGTAGTGCATAAGTGTTGGCATTGAAGGTAATATCGTTACACTTCTTTCGGTAGAAGTTTTGTCATAGCCCTGATGTCGTGGAACTGTTAAAACCCAGTATAACTGACGGGCAACTTGAACAGCCTAGCTAGGTCGCTTTCGCACACGCCGCTGACAACCACCGGCATCGCACTCATAGATAGGACGCTAGCATTTTGGCGCCAGGGCCAGTGACCTGCACCACTAGCCTAGCTAACTGCTCTATCAAGCACAGCTGACAAGGTCGTCACTCGATCCTAGACGTGACGCTGTCCCCGCCCCGTTCGGCGTCAGCTGGCCTGGGGCCGCTCGGCGGCGCCGGCTGCCGAGCCGTCACGTCCCACGGTCACCCGCCGGCCATGCTCCTCCGCATGCCGCGTAAGCGAGGGACGGTGTACGCCCGGCAGCCCGTCTGACATATGACCAGCCCTGTCATTTGTCATGTTTTATTCGGCCCCTTGCGGCAGGCGCCAGATCTCGACACGCATTTTCACTCGGTGGGTTTCCGATACAGCACTGGCGGCGGGACGGGCTGGGGAAGCGGGGGCCTGCGAGGCGTTCGGTAGCCCGTTGTAGGCGTGTCTGCAACTGATACCATCGCCGGAAGCGTTTTTCCTACCATGTTTACTGCATTATACAACGACTGGCGCCTTCTTTTGGCAGCCTTTGTCAACAACGTGTGTCCCAAGCGATGCATGCGAATAATATAATGGCGGGAACTGGTAAATGCACGAGCGCTACGACATTAGGTCAGTGTTCCACAGTATCGTTTGTGTTCGTAGCGACGAACGATTCCCAGAGGTGTCCTTCGCTTTCGCCAGGCTCTTAGTGTAGGTGCTGTGGCCAGTCACAGGCAGGGGACATCGAAGCACAAAGGCTGTGCGATCATAGCATACCTATCCATAGCCTAAATTCTTTCACGCTGCCACGTTAATGTTGCGCTAATGAATGCTGTGAACAATCTACGATACGTTTGTAACGACAAGCGCGACGGGCACCGTGTAAAGAATTCACGGGTGGGGATCATCCAAGCCGTGGGCATAGACACCCCTAGGGTCAGTGGGGCTCCGTAACTTGGGCAGATTCATCCGTTTTTGTCCTTTGCCCATATGAATAAGGTTCAGGGCAGATCGAGCCCGGCTGATCCGATATGTGTGGTCACGTCCTTGATCCCAGATGACTTTGTAGTACCTTAAGAGGGAGTTGTTACATTTGACATTAGTACTTAAAGTTAGCATACACATGTAACAAACTGAAAGATGCGCGGCACCGGTGTTCACTGTACGTGCGCGGGACCGGTTTTCACTGTACGTGACACGGGACGCCAAGCGCAGGTATGGCTGGAATGTGTTGAACACCGCATTGCCATCGCGTTAGGGCGCTATCGTGAGACTTGCTACAAAGGCAGTTTGGTAGCAAAATCCACTGAAGGAATGCTTCGTCCGCAGGTAGATAAAACTAAGGCCAATATCTTTCGCGAAAGGTGTGTGGTTTTCGTAATAATAGACAGGAAGCCCAATGAAACAGGTATGCAAAAATCGTCAGTTCAAGTACGTTATCTCAGCCATGAGAAGTACTTGATCAAGGCGGGCTTTACAACTCGACTCGCACACGCCCGCATTCGGGCTGAGAGATGGGCCCCTTTAACGTCATCTGCTATGCATCCGATTTGCCCCTGGCGCTTGTACAACATTTTGCACTATGGCCGGCCGTGAAGTGAATAATAGCGTCCGGAGTCGAGAAAAGTAGCTCAGAACTGACAGAGGGAGCTTCCGTGACCTCCGCCGGTCACTTAAAGGGCCAGAGCCAGAAGCAGAATTACAGGAGCCTTGGACAAGTTCCGTGATTCTGATCAAGCAAATCTTCGCATATCTTTATGCAGCAGTTCTTCGTAGCATAACTTCGCATGTCAGGTCTGGATGATGTGGTCCGAGCCTCGAGCCATCGTACACAAATATTTCAGCAAACATTTGAATCCGCCAGTTGTACCAACGAAACCTCGCACGCGAAATTCTGTATGTTCTGTACCTCTGTTCAGTTCTGTAGCAGTTTGCTGTCCTCCGTACCTGTTCTATGTATGGCCCAGTTCCTAAAACATTACACACCCGGACTAACGGGCCACAAACAGTTGAGCTCAACACCCCAGAGACCGCACGGGATAAACATCTGGCTACCACATCCACCATTATGCGGAAACCCTGGTTCGCCATCTTATTCACAAGACAGTCCTCGAAGGAACTTAGTCAATGCAATCCGAGTCAGCCCAATTACCTCGAGATCATAGCCCTGAACATCCAGAGTCTGGACTGCAGGTTTTGGAAGTCTGCTGTTTGTTGCTGTTGCATTTCTGCGTGTTTCTGAACCATGCATGCGTTCAAAGAGTTACTGATAGACATGAACTGACGCTAACGTCTCGTCCTGGGTCCTTGAACAACACATGTACCGAGTCCACAAATCATTGCTGCCGTCCCGCACATCACGCGCCGGCTCTTCCTGAGTTTGGGAGGAGCTCATGCCCCGTGCGTCCCCTCCTAAATTTGCACTGGGCTGTTGGGGTTGTGACTTGGCCAGGGCGGTCAGCGAATGCGAGTGTTGTGCATAAGGAGGTGACCCATGCCTGGCAAAACTGGTCTATTTTAGAGAATATGACAATCCTTCATGACTTAAACGGAAACGCAGATGGTCTCCAGTCAATGAATTGTAAATTTAAACAAACGAGATGCGAATTATCGGTGTACGGCAAAACGTGATACGACTACGAAGTGTGCGTGCGAAGAAATGTTGCGAAGAATTGCGTATGGGAAGAAAGGCAGCACAAAGAAGTGTGACTCGAAAAATTGCATATGCGAGGAAATGGTGTATGAATAATTGCTCGTAGAAGAAATGTGATGCGAGTAATTGCGTATACGATTTCTTGCATGCTGAAAGCTTTGGGCTGCGGAGATTTTTGTCTACGAACTTTTGTAATTGCAAAGATTTCTACTTGGGAAGATATGCGTGGGAAGAAATCCTATAGAAACATGCGTGGAACGCGGTGTTGCTGACGAACAAATGCCATTCGATTAATAACTCTAAACTTTTACAAAGTCATCAGCCGTAAGGACGAGCTGTGGAGGGCCGATATCACTACTGATTTGTGCGTAAAGCAGCCGGAACTCACACTTCAAAACTATCACCGAATTTCTCTCCTAGAACAACTTCGGCCTGGCTGAGTCACGAGTTTGTTCACCGGTCATTCTTACCCGCCCCTCCTCCCACACACAACCTCATTCTTCATTCGACTTCATTTGCCTTTGTAGGTAGGATGAACATACATTTCTCAAAGCTCCGCATATCTGTCCCGAGCTTCGTGAACCTGCTCTGAGGAGACTCTCAGCGGCAGGCAGAACCAAGGCCAAATACAAATACAGAACGGAATATTGGGAACTTCAGCGGGCTGGAATCCGCGCGTCAATTCGGTCGCCAACTATGTATGGCAGCCATAAGGTGCCGCCACAGGTTCGCAAACAGCCAACGAAAGCATTCCACTAAGATGCGAGACAACCCTGTCCAGTGCATATTTAGATAGATTGTTGGTGGGGCGAGTAAAGAGCAGGGGCGAAGAAGTGTATTCGAAATTAGGGAGGTGCTTGGAAGTGCTGTGAGTCGTTCCTTTCCATGCACCACGAGCATCCCAGTGCTAAATTGTCCCAAATGCTGCGGGGGGAGGGGGGAGATCCTGCGAATCCACATGACGCAGGTTCAGCGCCAACGTTCAGTGCGCATGTTTCAAATGCATCTGAAGTAAACTAAACGAAATCATTAAGTCTGAAAAAGGTGAAGGGCCAGTAAGCATTGCTGCCCCTTTCATCTCTTCTCACCCTCCGTTCTAAACCTTTGGTCAGAAATGAGGACCGGCTCGGGTCACTGACCCATCATGACCACAAATCAGGACGCACATGTTAGGGAATGAAACGTCAGACGGGGCCACAACAGGAACAATAGGGCAAGGAATAACTACGTCAGAAACCATGGCTTAGAGCGAAGGCTGCATTCGATATTCTGTTGCGGCATGTGCCACCTAAAGGCGGCCTGAGCCAGGTAACTGGCACGACTGAGGCGTGACAATGTCGGGGTATGCCGGAGGCTAATGTGGCTATCATAAGTCACTGCAAAGCTCATTGAGACTACTGCAGATGCTTTGCAGTTCTGACGGAAAATGTTATTTCAGAAACAGTCCTCTTCAGTGTGTGTGGGGGGGGGGGGGGGGGAGGGGGGCTGCGCCAGTGTGATATAGTTCGGGGAAAACGAGAGCAGCCTGCTCAGGCCTTTCCGAGACCAGGTCGTGTTGGGACATCTGTTCTGAACGTGTATCTTGCCAGCGCAGCTAAACTTCCTGTTTTGGGCTGGCCTGACTGAATGAATGGAGTGGTCGAATTGCCCGCAGATCACATGGAATCAGGCACCAGATTACCTGCAACCAGAATTCCAAGGGTCCCAAGCCCGAGGGGTCATACTCGCAGCCATCAGGACCCAGGCACTACGAACATGTGACTGCCGGGACCGATTTGGCGGGGAGAGTGGACCTCCAGGGACCCGGCGGCCACCATCTGCACCCCACCCTCCCGCTGGCGCTCCCTCTGGGCGACTGCCGTCGGCCGCCTGCGTCGGCGGTCCGACGGCGCGCCGTGACGTCAGCGGCCGCTGATTGGCCAGTGGAGCGCCTGCCGGCCGCCCATTGGCCACCGGCGCGCCGGGGGCGGGACCGTCGGCGTACCGCAGCCCTCAAGTGGCCTTATCCGTCTCCGGGGGCGGTCTCTCGGGGCTGGGGCCGCAGCGCACCAATATCGTCCCGCATCAAAAGTCTATACCCAGGAGCTCCGAAACCAAATAGAGGTGGCGCGTCTCTGGGACAGCGCGGTGCGAAATTGATCCGACCGCGACGCTGCCACTGCTGCCCCTGGGACGCCCCGGAGAGGACGCCCGAGGGCGAGCGCTCGGCCCCCCGTGACCGCCGACGCCGAGCCCCGGAGTGCAGCGCCGGACCCTCGACCGGCGCCGACAGCCTCTCGACGCTAATTACCAGCCTCCAAGGACATTTGAATGTGGCACGCGCGAAAAATTTGATCGGCCCCCAGTGAACTGTTGAGACAGCGGCGCGAGCGCGCGCCTGGCGGCGCCGGCCCGGACGGCATGATGTTCGGGCTGCAGGAAAGCAGCCTGCACCAGTCGCGCGCGGCCGTGACCGGGCTGAAGGAAGAGCCGCTCACCTCGCGCGCCTGGATCCAGCCGGCCATCTCGGTGGAGCAATCGCACAGGTCAGTGAGCGCGGCGCGGCCGGCCGCCGCCGCCCGCCGTCCGCGCACCGCCAGTCGGGCTTCCCGGCCCCTGGCCGTGAAGGCGCGCGAGCGGGTCGCGCTCCCGGGCGCCGGAGCACGGGCGTGGGTGTGGTGCCGAGCTGGGGCCGCAGCCGAACGCACGTGACACGTGGCAGTGGCCGCTGCGACCGGAGATCAGCCGCAGCCAGGATGTGGCATGACAGGTAAAATAATAGCCAACAAATGCCCCATCTCTGCCAGCACTTGGTAGTTTTTCCCAACTGGGAAAGTTATTCATATAACATTTTTCAGTTCAACTCGCTTTGAACCCTCCGAAGATATGCTTGTCTTCAGAAAATTGGAGCTGAAATGCGTGCTAATCCGGACGGACTGGTCACCAGCGTGGGCGTATGCAGGATTAGCTTAACTAGAGTTCACGAACCTAATAGGAAACTGAGAAGCTTAAAAACAGGCACAGGCTTGCAAGGTTCATATTAAAGGCTTGCATATTATTGCAACGTCCCCCCTGCATTTCGCGTCCCCCATGTGACCCTCCGCTAATTCGTCTTAGAAAAACCGATCGGCTATCCGCGTCGTAAATGTTATGTGCTCCCAAATGATATGACAATAATATGCTATAGCAATGCTGGACAAGGTAACGCATCTACACTTGCGTCACTTGAAACAGATGGTTACACTTGCTGTCAAAGGTAACTTCCCATTACCGGTGCTCCTGGGGGCCGGCGGAGGTGCAAATTCCACCAACGACTTTGGGATAGGGTATCACGCCTACGGTGTCGGCTTAGAAAAATTGGGCGGATAATGCCCCCCCCCCCTTTGTCATCAGTCGGGTGGCGCCACCGCTGAAAGCTCCACAGCCCGTCGTAACCTTGAGCTTGTGAACGAGCAGAAAGAGCAAGAGGCAGAGCATCAACATCCTGTGGCCCGTTATGCTTTACAGACCTGAAATTAATCAGAATGATCAGTGGAAACACTCGTTTCTTTAACTGGAGTCAGCTTACATGGGATATGAAATGTCATATAGGGAAAGTCTCACTTTTTGGAGATTTCAGCCCACGTCTCCCGGTTCCTTCCCTCCAATGGCAGTCTCAAACCACCCGAAACCTTGTAAAAGTCACTACAGACAGCGAAAAGCTTGTGTTTTTGAAGAGAATATTGCCTTCGACTGCCTGATCAACTTGACGACGCTCCGCTCCTGAGAAAAACACGGGAATGTTCGTTATTTTTCAAATATTTGGCATGTGCTCCATAAAAACTATTTGACGGAAATCATGCATTAACAACTCTTGTCTTGAGCCAGCATTTCAGCAATGGGTACGTTGGGTCATATCACCCGCAGGTCAGACATCCAGTGGTGTCAAAGTACGAGCATGTCGACCGCCTAACGTAGTCCTTTTATCTGCCGAGCGTAACGTGTAATGCAGTAGAGTCTTCAACCCACTACCGCTCCTGAACACTGCTCGTTTCCCCTCAGCAGGACCTGCGACACAGACTTTTCTATAAATACGCTGGCGAGAAAACGCAACAGTATCCACGCATCAGCGCACCGTCATTGAAAGCCGAGGCACCTGCAGCAGCCGAGCCCACTCCGCCCCGCACCATGGCCGTCATCATGCTAGGGCGTCCGGCCCGACCCAGCGGTGTTGCCGGTCAGCACGGTGGCCCGGGTCAGCAGGCGGCGGATTGCGTCAGGCGCCTATACGCTGATCAGCTGTCCGTCTAGCGGTCTGCGGGGAGCGCCACCGTTATCACCAGCCGTCCTATTCGGATAAATCCTAGCGCGAGGTGATGAGTCTGCGATGTCGTGTTCAAATTATTTTCAGATCCTGTGAAGGTTACTCCTCAGAAAGCAGCGACTGCAGAGTGGTCTTGTGACAATTTGTTCCTTTGGCGAAGGTTTTAAGCTTCCTTTTGTGTGCCACCCTTCCGGGTGAGACGTCCAAATGCTGCACGCATATCACAATTGTGTTGGACAGTATATCTGCTCCTGGGGTATTAATTGATGGGGGCAAGAAACGCCTTAAATCACTGTTTTTCGCACTATGAATTATTTTCCTCAGACTAACCGACCTTCAGTACAGCGGGAATGCTATAAAACCGACCACAGCCAAACAATTATTGGGATATACTGATAGAATAATTGACGTTTCGGGCAGTATTCATGCCCGCGGAACACCGTAAACACTCATGATTATGAGCACTGCTGGGAACAAACAGTATTTGGATCCTATATCTCATGATTGCTCAACATCCCTGTTTAACTTGCATCCCCTGGTATATCGAAGGTCGATTTGTTTCAGTACAAGCCACTCTGTAGATCATTCAGAGAACCTCGGAAGAGGAGAAACCCTATAGAGACTATTGTGATGGGACATGTCTGCGAAGCGATGCCCGTAACACTACAGTAGGCAATGTCAATTCCTGTGGATTGGTGGGTTTTCTGGTGGAGTCACATCATTACAGGCAAGTGGGCGTTTCCATTGCCCTCACTCTGGGGTATCCACTCGTGCAGCTTTCAGTGAGGGATCAACTGTTGCTGTCAGCAGCAGTAGTCGATCTTCTCTTCCTTCTTAGAGCCTATTTGAAGACAAGCTTTCGAAATCACACCTACTATGCCTGTTTTGTTTTTCTTCAAAGTTTTATGGAGGCTTTTCGTGGTTGGAACTATCTATATCTGCGGAGCAGCAACGGGAGATGCAAGCATCGCGGTCGGGGGGGGGGGGATGGGGTCATCACTCTCACAAAACGGTGCAAAGCGTGCAAGGTGACTGACGTTTTCGAAAACTGACTGGGGTCTCCAACAGCAATTTTGAAGTTGGGACAATTCTTTCCACGCGTCGCCGTTGGTCTGGAGCAAACATTTCGAATTCATGGGGGGGGAGGGGGTGCCCCCGAGTCATGCAGAGCCAAAACTAAGAATGGCTCGCTTGAAAACTCCGCCCATGGCTCCTAGATAGCACTCATTGGTGATATATAGGTCCAGTGGCATTCATTTTTGACATTTCGGAGACTGTTCGCCTTGCTGAAGGTTAAGGTGATAAGGTGATTGATGCGATAAGCATTTTGTTAGCAGACGTGGCTAATATTCAAATGACTCGCTCAAGACTGCATTTAATTCGTCATCAGATATATATTTTTTAACTTCTGCTTTGTCATAGAGGAGATGCCGTCCTGTGGATGGGTAGGGCGCCTGGCGAAACTAAAACGGGGGTGCAGCAGACCACTACCGCAGCGCGCGCGCACCTGTAGCAGCCCACCACCGCAGCGCGCGCGCAACTGCAGCAGACCACCACCGCAGCTCGCGCGCAACTGCAGGCTGTGCAGCATTCGCTCACTTTGACTGTCCCGACCAGGGGCGTATTTATGTAGTGGCTTATGGAGGCGCGTGCCCTTGCCCACCCTCATCAAATGCACTACAGTGTTAATATATGCGTGACTACACGTAAATACACACGAATGCCAACTTCAACAATTAAGCTTTAATGTAAACATGCAACATAACACAGATCGAGAGCATGCAATGTTGCCTGACGCCATACAATACATATTGTGTGCTTGCGGCGCGCGTAACTGGATTTCCAGTGTACTTGATGTAGTCAGGTCAGCTGGGATGAAGTTTGCATAACGTCCTTTGGCAGCTGACAGTGCTCAGACAGCCAGGATACGGCCGAACTGTGTGCAGTCTGTGTTGGTAGCCGCAACTGCGATCACTGCAGTGTACAGCCACTGATCTGTTGTGTGGAACTTGAACCTGGGGCGATATGTGACTTCTCTTCGAACCGTTAATCTGCTTACGTCTTGGCTGCTCGGTGTGGCTTGACTGTGCGTTATTCTGTGCTGGTCGAGTGGAGCAATCTCTTCAACATTGGGAAACTTTGGCTGACAAAGAAGAGCTGGAAAGCAAAGAGTGGAAGAAAACAAAAAGGGAACAGGGAGTTAAGGAAGTGCTCAAAGGTTACGAACTGCCACCACCGCTGTTCTGTGTTTTAGGGCTGAGCTGGTGGAGAATTGCCAATGGGTGAAAAGAGCAGCACAACTTCAATATGGGCTGCTCAGCGGATTTCAAAGCCGATCGCCAAATTGAATGCAAAACTACAACCAATACGATAGTCCCAGGAGAAAGTGAGGCGGAGCACTCAATTGTTGGCTTCCCTCGCGTATGCCAGTGGGTCTGGGTATGGGGTGGTAGTGCATTTCCAAAATTTCAGTTGCAGCCGATTGTAAGAAACTCTCTTCCCTCTCGCTGCAATGTCTTTCAGCTGCTGCATTGTAGTGGAATGGAGCACCATTATCCGTTCAGGGAAAGTGTCAGTGGTGCTGTGTCAAAGTAATGTGAGATGCGTGAACATGCATGTTGACTGTATATGTGGAAAATGGTATTAGCATTGAACAAATCGCCTGATCGTTGCAGGTGACTTAGGTGCGCTTTCGGACTTAAGTAAGCCCAGTACAATTGCGTTACCGTAATACAAAGGGAAACGCTCGTCACCAATGGTCTCGCGCCATTCTGCACCACATATGCGTCGTTCGGCCTGCCGATGCTGGAAACGTTGCTTTCCAGCTGGTATGTTTCCATTGCTTGATCATGTGATGGTCAACCGGACAGGAGTTACGAGGAGCGCCGGCCCTGACCTCAGCCCATTCGGAGCGGACGGGTCAAACACTTCCTCACAGACGGAAAGGTGAAGTTCATATGAGCCACGCACACCGGTGCCACGCGCCGAGGGAGACGCTAATGATCCTGCAGTTGAATACCACACCTTCGCTGTCGCTTGGAAGCAATATACCCAAAGCACCGTTTGTTCCGCCCCCCCCCCTCCCCCCCCGAAGACGGAATGCGGCACCGTCCTTGGGGTCACGCCTGCCGCCAGCTTGACTGCTGACTTAACTGGCCACTGCAGCTGCCACGAAATCCCAACTGTACTTGGTATCGTGCGACGCATGACCAATTGGCAAATGCTGCTCAGGCTTCGACCCACGTGAATGGCGTGGCGATACTCAAGCGATTGGCCAAGGAGTGATAAGAATACGCAGTGAATAATGAATGACGCCGCGATTTACGGCGTGGCAAAGCTCCACCACTCGGAGGTGTGAGGTAGGCGCCTGTCGTTATTAAACGCCAGCACTGCTGCAATCGCTCTGCAAGTGGATGAGAAATTCCACCCTGTTTTTCGGTCGTGACCCACGGGGCCGAAGGCTGGGCGATCACCTATTCCGCGGCACGCAACATAATGCACCGTTTAATGGCCTGAGCATATGCCTTGGTTTCGCCCGTGTGGCGAACCTCTTGTAGAAATCATAATTCCTTTTTAAGTATCCATGTGTCCTGAAAACACGAGAAGTGCGGCGACATCGCTGGGTGGTTTGCTGAACCGGCAGGTGCCGCCACTCCCCATGACTGAAGGGCCAAACGCGTCGGCGTCGTGAGCTTCATAGCAGGAAAATGCAACCCACGCCATGTTTTGATGAACATTTCATTAAAAGACAAGAGGACATTAAGCAAGAGCTTAGATCACGTCTCGGAGGCGCAGGCGGCGGAAGCAAGCCAGTGTCTCGGGATGAGTCGGTGGTTGGTGACGGGCACCAGTGGTTCGAGACGAGTCGGTGCTTGGTGAAGGGCACCAGTGTCTCGGGAAGAGTCGGTGCTTGGTGACGGGCACCAGTGGTTCGTTTATCCGCTCGTCTCCGGGGACGCACACAAGAGCGCTCCCGGGACGCCTCTGATGGGAATCTCATGGGAGCCATTCCACGGAGCCGCCGCTACAGGCCCCCGTCATGTCTGTCTCAGTAGCTTCCTGAACTTGTCTTCGGGCCTCCTGATGTGACGTTTTGGTGTGCTGTAGCGAAGGAAGTGAGGTTGTGCGGCCTTTGGGCGCACCCGTTTTGTTTCATTGTTGTTTTTTTTCTACAGCCTTGGGCGCACCGATTTGAGTGCACGATTTGCGCGATGTCCACCTTGAGCTCGATCCCGTATATCCTGGCCACCCTCCTGTGCGCGCCTCTGCCAAATCTGCGCGCGTTGAAAGAAATCAAGTTGAAGTGCAGATTCCCTTCATGTGGAACTGGCCGTAATTGGTCTGCACGAGTACCATGTGAACAACTTTACCTGGGGAAGCGCGCCGTTCCCATCCATTTGCAGCCCACATCAACATCTTGTAACGCAATGTAAGTTTTTTGGTGCGGAGAAAATTCTGTGGAAATGACACCACAGATGGAGAATCGGTGTGGCCATCGCTATTTTTCATGTCATTCGCTGAAAGCTTTGATGGTGATGTCAAATAGCTTGATAGTTCAGAATTCTCGTTCCTGACGTAAGGCTGACGGGTCTATCAATCGGCAGTACCGGCACCATATCGAACAGGGTCTTTTGCCTTCGCTGTTTGCGCGTCCATTGTTATCATCGATGCTTAGACCTTAGTGGCATACCAATCTGGTGACGTAATCATCCTGGAATGCAGTTATGCTGTCAGTGCAACCTGCAACCTGCAAGTAAATTGTGATCCTACCGGAAATAACAGCAGCTTGTTTAATTTATCTATTTAACCTTAAAGCTAACTTTGTTCATGGGCGTTGGCATAGTGCATGATGCAAACACGGCGTATACGATGTAAGCGTTTTTCTTGCCGCCGCGCAAATAACAACATCGTAAAGTGACAGCACTCGTCGTGGCGTGCTTGTCTCACGGTGCAGGCTTCTTCACATTTCCTTCAAAACGTGTCCGTTCAAAGTGCACGTCGCACGCAAAACAAGGGCCCTCCATCACTGTCATTTGAGGAAATGGGTTCAGCCAAGGAACACCACACGCAAGCCATCAGCCATTCTCCTTGATGAGGCAGACCTGCTCGGCACTCAGGCCACGCGTCATCTGACGACACCGACACATCGCAGCAGGTGTTCGAGCATGCTGTAGCAGGTGTTGAAACATATTGCAGCAGGTGTTGGAACATATTGCAGCAGGTGAAAATATTACAGAAGGCGTTTGAACATCTTGCAGGAGGTGTTGGAAGTTATTGCAGCGAATGTTGTAACATATTGCGGCAGGTGTTTGAACATATTGTGGCATACGAAACGTATTGCAGAAGGCGTTGGAACATATTGCAGCAGGTGCTGGAACATATTGCAGGAGGTGTTGGAAATTATTGCAGGAGGTTTTGCGCTGTGCATGACGGTCATGCCAAGCGTTCGCTGTCGCCCCCGAGTGTCCAGTGCGGTCGCCACCGCTGTCGACGGCCGCCGGCCCTCTGAGTCCCTCCTCCGCCGCGCCACCCACCGGCCGGCGCGGTCACTGAGACCGCCAGGAGACCCCTGGCATAGCTGACCCCGTGCCGTCGCCTGGCCGCACGACGGGGTGCGACGCTCTACCGCACTACACACGGAATCACAGGCCCCAGGAAGTCAGACATTCGCGAGAGCGTAGGCAGGGTCACCGCGGCCGCCGCCCCCGCCATAGGTGGGAGGACACGCGCTGACCGCGCCCCCTGACCAGAAGCCGTGCACAAGAGAGCGGACATGCCACGGTTGGATCTCCGTCCGGAAACGTCCGCCGCCGCTACCGGAAATCAATGGCGCTGTTTAATTAATTAGCGTGGTCCGGACGTAATAAGCACGGCACCTATTTTCCGGCGGCGTTTGACTCTTTGCCGGGCACGTGGCGCGGCCGGGTCCCCTCCGGCGGCACGTGCCGGTCGCATTGTTTGTCGGGCGCCGCGGCGCGCGACGTGGCGCCACCGCTCTTGATTTAATGCACGGACATTACGGCTGAACAGAGTGAAAACGGCGCCGGCCGGTCCACTCGAGTGTTTAATTTCGGCCGAGTGCACGGGCACGATCCGTGCAGCATTGCCCCCCGGAGCCCGGCGTAAAGCGCGCCGGGCATGGTGCGCGCCCGCCGGCTATTCAGCGCACTTTGCGCCGATAAGCCGGCGAAAAATAGCAGCGAATAATGCTGTCATGTGCGCCCCCAGGGGCTTCCGGGCCTTCAGCGCTGGTGTCCGAGTGGCACTTGGGGAGGAGCGGAGTGGCGACGTTGCCGAGTGGTATGCTTGGTGGGAGTGGCGGCGGCCTCGGGTGCAGGGTGTGCTGCGCGGTCGGCGCCCCGACACGTCAGGTGTGAAAAGTTCCACCCGTCATCTGTCTGCCTCCGAGGCTTCAGGAGCAGCACCGGAATCGGCTGCGGGACACCGCGGACGGGGCGCTCCGTGGGGAGGGGAAGGGCATGTCCATTGACCTGCGGCTGATAGTTAAAATTCTAACCGGAGGCAGCCAGCTGAAGACTTCGGCCGAAAGCTGAAGACAAATCTTATGCGACTACGGCCCAGTTTTGTGATTCAGCTTCACTCCACAAACTGCGCCGCTCACCGTGATTGGTGGTCGGCAGGTCAGGCCGTCAGGCCGGGGCCACTACCTCGGCGATCCAGCTGGGCTGCACGAACGCGCACGTGTCGCAGTCGCCTACGCCAGTTTTAGCCATGACGGCAATGCAGTTGTTGGCCATAAGCGGGATCTGAATCTCGGCCTTTCGATCCACAGTCGACGTCCGATCAGTTACGCCTTTTTAGCACTGGTAATACCCACCCGGTTCGTATAACAAAGGCGCTTCACACGCTCGGCAAGGTCACCCCTGACGGTGACTCTGCTGTCGGTGAATGTGCCATCGGTGGCTGTGCCGTCGGTGACTCTGCTGTCGGTGAACGTGCCATCGGTGGCTGTGCCGTCGGTGACTCTGCTGTCGGTGAACGTGCCATCGGTGGCTGTGCCGTCGGTGACTCTGCTGTCGGTGAATGTGCCATCGGTGGCTGTGCCGTCGGTGACTGCTGTCGGTGAACGTGCCATCGGTGGCTGTGCCGTCGGTGACTGCTGTCGGTGAACGTGCCATCGGTGGCTGTGCCGTCGGTGACTCTGCTGTCGGTGAACGTGCCATCGGTGGCTGTGCCGTCGGTGACATTGACAGCCGGGGCGGTATTTGCGGGGAAGCTGTGACTGTGCTTACGGTGAATGTGCTAATGGTAACCGCGCTGATCATTACTGTTCTCGCGAAAACTGTGCTTATGTTGACTGATACCGGCGGCTGTGCAAGAGCGGTTCTGCTATCGGTGACTGAGTTAACAGTGATATGTTGACGAGGAATATGGTAACGGTAGCTGTGCTAATGGCACCTGCCGGCGGTATTTGTGCCACAGTAATTGTTCTAACGTAACTGTACTGAAAGTAATCTTTCCTGGCTCTTTTCGACGGTGACTGTGCTATCAGCAACGGCAAGTACTCTGGCGACGTCTGTAGCTTACCGTGACCGCGACCGTGCCGGTGCTGACACCGACGGGACCCTTTCAGTGTGGGCCTCGGTCGGGTCCACTTCGAGAAGCAGCCACCGTCGAACCTGCGCAAGAGCAACTTCTTCCACTTCGTGATCGCGCTCTACGACCGGATCGGCCAGCCCGTGGAGGTGGAGCGCACCGCCTTCGCTGGGTTCGTCGAGAAGGACGAGGTAGGACGGCAATGCGATCCTGAGGCTGCAGCTGCGTGGCCGAGCTGCTTCACGGCCGTCCATGTTAACGTTCACCTCACAGCGACGTACAGAGCTTGGAACCAGTGGTGCCACGTATTTAAAATTGCATTTCCCAGTGACGTCATCGTATGTGCGAAGCCGCAGCGCTGGCGGCTTTGCTGGCTTCCCCCTGCCTGTCAAGGGCTGCCCGCGTTGGCCACTCGGCGGATGCGTGACAGAATAAAGCCCCAGCCGTCGGGAGGGTGCTGTCTCCCTCGGGCCTCGGCACTAAAAGGGGCCCAAAAGAACACATGATATATAGCTTATCTTGATCTGGTAGGGCTCTTACGTATTAATGGGCCCGTGCTAGACCAGATATAGTCAAGTCATTTTGTGCCGGTGGATTCTGTACGAGACCGTGGATGGCTCCAATATGTAGCTTTTCCAAGGAACTACTTAGTTTTGCGAGCATATCATCACGAAGTTCGCATTCATCAAACTGCGACCCATTTGTCTGAGGTAGGTGTTATTTGATCACAACTTAATAACAGTAGTATTTCGATAGGAGAACATAACTTTCTGGCTCCACATAGCTGTGACCCCATATCTTCGGAGGTCCCACAAATTGCCCATCTCCGGTTAATACACAACACTATTTGTTACTGCCGGCATCCAAATCAAGCTAACCTTTTCCATCGTCATAAGGCTATAAACTGTGCTAACACGCCGCGCCCAAGTCATCTCAGCTGACGTTTCTGGTCTATCTGAGCTATTCCAATGCTGGATGTCGTCGTCCATCCGGAAATCCAGTCTTTATCGTCACAGCTGCGCATGACAGCATTCACACCTTCTATGGCATGGCCTGTGCCCACGTATGCCATTTCATAATCTGTGCAGGGTTCATCACCTTCGCCATGTTCTTTGTTTACCTACGAGCCGGCGTGCATGGCAGCTACCGTCCCTCCCCTTGAGCCGCGCCTCCCCACCGTCCCTCTCCTGCCTCCCCGGCGGACCGAGCATCTGAAAGAGAAATGATAAATACTTAATCTCTTTCATCCGGGGTATTTTTTCTGAGTCGCGATATTATTTTGACTTCCCCTCGCGGCCGTCCCGCGGGAGTCGTCTGTGTGCTCAACTGGGATCGATCGGGCGGGCTGCGGCCGCCCTCTCGCGGGCCGGCGTCACCCTGCGGGCCGCGCGAGACGCCCCGGGCCACCGCGCAGAGGCGCGCCCAGGCAGAGGACCCGGGGGGGCGCCAGCCGCGGCGGGAGGCAGACGAAGGGAGGGTGGGGCTGCGGTGCTCATGCAGAGAACAGGAGATATAACAGTACTCAGAGTCTTAGAGAATCAGGGGTGGGGTAGATGGGGGGGGGGGGGGGGGGGGGGGGAAGCAGAGGGAAGAAGCGGGCCAGATAAAACCCAGCCAAGCTTATTTATCATCCGAGCACTCCCAACACACAAACATTCTTCGGCCTGTTCATTCCAGGTGGCCATACCTACGACTCGACCTTGGTGGTTACACAAGATGGCCGAGGATCGGCCCTGGCTGGCTCGGCTTCCCGTCCCATGCATACAGTTCCGTCCCATCCACGGCGTGTCACTGGCCAAAACAGACCGCGCTTGGTCCGCCAGGGGTCGAAAGGGCTTTCCTTGCGCAGCTTTGTTGCCTTAATCCATGCTCATAAATAAGTATCTCTTGGAACACGTTTTTGGGCGGGAAAGCTAGCGACAGGTAACAACTGGCTATTGACTGATCATGAGGCCCACGAATTATACAATGTCAATCAAATCGTTTCTAAAATACTCTTGAAATCAACCGGCTGCGTCGCATGTACAGCTATTGAAAGAACGCAAGGATAATCCAAAGGGTGGGAGGGACAAGCCCAGTTTTAAGCTGAATGGCTTCCGTACATCACTGTAACATCGACGTTAAACTTTCAAGAGAAATAAGTGGGCCATGGTTCCTCTCCCCCTCCTCCCTAATTCCTACGCTCATGATAAGTGGCATGTATTTTAGCAACTCCGGACTCCAGGTATTCCTCCTTAAACAACTGATAAAACTCGCAGAAGGGTAGAGCTCTTTCAAGCTACACCAGCTGTAGCGGACTGGTACAGGACCGTGCCCACTTAAGGCCCCGTGACGTGGTTGTGTGCCGTGCTGGTCTGGCTACGGAGGCTCGGCTGGCACCAGCAGTCAGCAGCGGGCGTTGTGTGCCGTGCTGGTCTGGCTACGGAGGCTCAGCCAGCACCAGCAGCTAGCAGCGGGGGTTGTGTGCCGTGCTGGTCTGGCTCCGGAGGCTCAGCCAGCACCAGCAGTCAGCAGCGGGGGTTGTGTGCCGTGCCGGTCTGGCTCCGGAGGCTCGGCCGGCACCAGCAGTCGGCAGCACGGCACCAGTGCACCACCGAATGTACAAGTAACGGCCATGTTCCCCGTTTCAGGAACCGGAGGGGCAAAAAACCAACAACGGAATACATTACCGATTGCAGCTGCTCTTCGCCAATGGTCAGTCTCTGTCTGGCAAAGTGTGACGCTCTTCTTGTCCACTGCAGCATTCTATTCACCGGTTGCAGGACCTTAATGCTAAATCGATACGCTGGCCATATCGTTGAACGATATACATCTCGTTGGTTTGCATTTTTAATGGCCGCGTTCCTCGTCATGCGACAGCCCCACCACCATTTCCAGCAGCACTTCACCACAAGCCCGCTGCAGCGCCTCACATTTGACAGATGGCGTAGTGTGTTGTGCTGTGCGGACCTTACGGTCCGCGCAGCCTGGTTTGGTTACGGCCTGGTTTGGTTACGGCCTGGTTTGGATGCGTACAGTGGGACCCTGACGCTCCCGCCGAAGCTCTACGCCTCCACAATTCTGGTCTCTTCTGGATCCCTGCGTACGACTGGCCCAAACCGTATTCAATCTTCGTCGGGGTATAAAAGTGTTCCCAGCCGGATTTAGAACGAGAGAAGCGTCTCTGGAGAAGCCCCACCCGACCAGCAAAGCTGTGATTATGTTGCCACATTTTCTCGAGAAGTCCTTGTCCCGCTGGAACATTCGTCGTACCATGTATCAATCGGGGGAAAGAAACGGCTGCTTGGTACGGCACACCTGCTCTTCAATTGACGCGACATTCTCGTTATGTTTTGACGTGTTCGCTCTGTTTGCTGGCCATAACATACCACGAAAGGCGAGGCGCAAGTAATATTGGGACACACTCAAATGTTCTTTGTGCTTTAGCCGATGATGCTGCCTTCACGACGCATGCAAGGCATTTCAATGTTTATTACTTTTGAGGCGGCCTCGCCGCGGTGCTTCTGACAATGTTCAGATTAAATATTATTGGTTGATTCTTGTAGCCGTTGGCCGGATGGGAGATGTCACGCTTCGTGTTATACGAGCTGATTTGTTGAGTGCTTCCACTCTCTTTATCTTCAACTTCTCCGGTCCCTCCTACTTCGCAATATTCGCCTCCTGCCCCTTCTCGTCATCCTGATCCTGCTCTCCTGCCTCCTGTACTTTACCCCTCCTCCTCCTTCTCCTCCTCCTCCACCTCCTCCCCATCTTTCTCCTCCCTCTCTTCCTCCTCGTCCTCCTCCACATCCTCCTCCTTCTACTCCTTCTTCTCCTCAACCCCCTCCTCCTCTTCTTCTTCTCTCCTCCTACTTCGTCCTCCCTCTCCCCTCCTCCTCCTTCTCCTCTTTCTCCTCTCGCCCCTCCGGTCATCTAACATTAGCTTCAAACTTGTCTCAAAGTACAAAATCAGCAGCGATATACCTCTTTCCCCACTGACTTATTCAGCCTCCGCGCGTCAGGCGAGGCCTCGGCTTGCTTATCTCGACTCACAACGCGTTCCTTTGCAGGCGCTCGCCAGGAACAAGATATTTTCGTTCGTCTCATCGATTCCGTCACAAAACAAGTAAGTGCAAAACAGGTCTTTGCTTGCTTCCGGTGCCATTTCCCACTGAAAAACCTGAAAGTGGCATCTGGCAGGGTGCTTTTGCTCAGGCTAAGTTTCCCGGGATAGAATGCAGACATCGGATCGCGCCCACTCAGGGAGACATCACCTTCATTTGAACGGTTCTGCTTCCTTGCTCGAACGCCTGCCACCAGGAAGGTACCTGTTGCTCACCATTTGCGTGCACTTAACCAGGTACCCTTAAAAGCTATAACGGTACGGCGCGGCATGCCTCGCCGACTCGTCACGTGGTCCGACTGCAGGCTGGCGTCAGCCTGGGTCGCGCGAGTCACACTCTCGGGCCCCCGCCGCGGCCGGGAGAGAAAGAGAGCCACTCCCGCCAATGGAGCCATCAGATGACCGCGCGCCGCGGATTACGCGCGCTTTTGTCATCGGCGTGCGCGGCGCGCGCCTTTGTTTCCGGGCGATAAGCGGCGCGACCGACTATTACGGCGCCGACACGGCGGCGAATATCCGGTAAGCCCCCGCCGGGGTCACGTGCGGGTCACGTGCCGGCAGGGGGGCTGGTTCGGCGCGGCCGGCCGAGCGGGGTCTAATCGGGTAAAACAAACAGCGTGACGGCCGGGGCCCCCGCCCGGTCCCGATTGCTGGGGGCGCACTTTGTGTCGGCACGTGCGCCGCAGCCGAACCTTCGCGGCGCAAACAGCGCAGCCATGTACGCCTTTTGTACGGTCAAATATCTGTTTAAAGACTGGGGAACGAGTGACGGCTCAGCCTGCGAATCCGATTACTTGGCGGACCGGAGGCCTAACCTGGCGTCAGCTCTTCCTGAGACATTTGCTCTATTTTAAATGACTCGGGACGAAAATACGCCGAATTTAGCATCTTAATTGGCCCAATAAAGTTAATTAACATGCCTGGTTTCCCGAATTCAACGATCTCAAATTAAAATTAGGCGATGAGGAGCTTGGATTAAGCGGGAGAGAAAAAGATAATGCGTTATTCGCAGTCAGAAAAAGTACAGTGAGCCAGCGGGATGAGTCGCTCATGTTGCAGCCGTAGAACGGCACACCATCGTCAGTCGTTACATGCAAACGACTATCTCATCGGGATTTTTTCTCGCAGTGCTGGCCTCCCGCTAATGGGTCCGCCAGTGCAGCCTCGCTTGGGTAATAACGGGGAGTGCGCACGCGCATTACATGCGGCACGTCGCGTCACAAGTGCGGCTTCGCGGGGCGTGCTCATGCGCATGCCATGCGGCACATTGCTACGCATGTGCTGCTTTACGGGCGTGCGCGGACAAACGTGACGACATTTTACCAGGCACTTTGTTCAATGAGGTATCACTGTCACTGAATGAGGCAATAACAGACGCATCGCGGGGTCAAACTAAGACGTAGGTCGTGCCAGAAACTGGCAAAAAATTTAAGTCAGTTATTTCCCAGCATCGCCAGTGGGCTGATATTTCAATTTACAAAGGGGAGGGGAGGGTATTGCTAACTTGACCCCCTGTTCATATGCTTGCGGTTTTAAGAGCTCTGGCTTCCCTTTCCAACAAAACAGCGTGTGACGGTGGGTTTCTTCAAAATACTCGCGTCGCGAAGCGCAGTCACCATGTGGCTGCTGAACGGAGCTTTGCGAATCAAATTTGGTTCATTATAAATGCTTTTCATGACGTACAACACTTGCGACGCTGAAAACATTGCGCAACAAAAGCTTCCCCACACAAAAGGAAAGGCATCCATATTCTGTCTTTTCCATACATTGCTCATTGTCGTCGCAGACTCAAAAACAAAACATTGCTACCGTACTAGCTGCAGGGAAGAGAGGAGGGGTAGGCACCGCCAGCTGGGCGGGGGGGGGAGGGGGGGGGGCTGACTGACCCGGACTCGAGCGCCGGGGGCCGGGCCCTGGCCGTCCCGGGCTCGGCTGGCAGGGGCCGCCTGTCGAACAAAGGACGCCCTCCGTCGGCCTTCTATCTCGTTTTCCAGATTACGCCAAAAAATAGAGGCATCATCGGGGGCCATATGCATTACAAAGGGTGGGCGGGCTGCCTCGGCGGCCCGCCCCCCCCCCCCCCCCCCGCGCGCTGATGACGTTATTCCGTGCGACGCCTCGCCGTCGGCGGCCCTTATGGCCGGCGCAGTGGTGAGGAACAACGGGCGGCAGACGCGCCGACTTCGGCGCACCAGCACCGCCCACGATTGTATCGTATTAGCGTATGTGTTCAGCTTACAGCGCTCAAGAGGTTTGAAAAAGAAAGATGGCGCTTTTATCCACGGCCAAGAGCACATGCCTGGTCTAAGCATTGTATAAGCGGCCTCTTGCCTTCTGAGAGATGCCTTTTGTTTCTCTCTGCAAGCAAACTTTTCATTTCGTAACTTTTTTTCTCCATCAAATAGAAATATTAAGCGACTAAACGGGCAAGTGCCACACAAGACAGCTCCGAACACAAACCGCTCCTGGCGCCTGTGAAGACCACATTCAGCTCATCCCATCCATCGCATCGGCGTACAATTTATTCAGTATTCAATGTTTCCTCTCGGCTGGGTATTTCTCCGCCATAAGCCATCAAATCATCCGCCTCGCGTACGCAGCTTGTCGCTAATCAATTACACGCCGAACCTAACGGGCGCGCCCCCGTCGGCAGAGACCGGGCTCATTTCCTCTCTGGCGCGGCCGCTCACCGCTCAAAAATGTGTGCAAACGTTTTGTGAGTGTGCCTGCCTTGTCATCATGTGTTCCTGCCTTCGTGCCGAGACGTATGTCCCCCAACGCAACGCACGCGACCGAAGGTGTACACAATGCCTATACGTACGCACGTACCATGCGTATGTACATGTATACATGTTTCCACATATGTGTAAACGGTGCGCGGATACACGCGCACTCCATGCGTACACACACACACGTCCGGGGATCTGCGTCAGTGCGCGCGCGCGTGTATGTCTGTGTGCTCGTCCGTCGGCGACGGCGGCGGCGGCCTGCCGCCTCCCCCGGAGCCGGTGATCCCTCGGTAATCCCCGGGCCTGGCAATTCGCCGCCGGGCTGCCGCCGCCACAATACAGATTTAAACGAGTGTTTGTTAACGGCCCGTGGCCATCTGTGTGCCGGTGTCGGCGGAGACCACCCCGCTCTCGGGCCCGCGCGCCGGCCGAATGGGGCGCAAGGAGCGCGCCGCTTCGGCCGCACTTCCAGCCAATAAAGATGGCCGATAGGCGGGCGGAGAGGAAACAATGACCCGTGACGGGATGGCACCATCTGTTGACTGGAAACACGGCCGGCAGTTTGGACGGCAGCTTAATTGAGCCGCATTACACGGGGAGGAGCTGATTCGCCCGCTGCTTGTCCGCCGTGACCATCGGCCGTGGTGACCTCGCCGAGAACGCGCCAGCTTTGGAGCGTCAGCCAGCGCCCTGAGGATGGTCTGGTGGCGGCGGCGATCCGTCGCCCCGCCCGACGGCAGACGCGGACGCTGACACTGCTGCTGCGTTACAGGCAATCATCTATGAAGGCCAGGACAAGAACCCGGAAATGTGCCGGGTGCTCCTCACGCACGAGGTCATGTGCAGGTAGGTCAGAGGCTCCCGTTGTGTCCACAGACGGCATCAGTCGTGGGACTATTTCGCAATTTTATCGTGTTTTGCTAGTTCTTCTCGCTGTCGACCATTGTGAGGTTAAGTCGCCCTGTCCACCTGTTTCGCTTCCGACATCTTGTTACCTGCCTGGCACAATGTTCTTGTCGCCGGAGTCTTGTGTCTTGTTTATTTAGGCGCCGCCACACTGCCTGATGAACCCCAAGCCCTGCGTGTCCAGTGTGGCCTCCTCTAGCGGGCCCTGTGTGTCTGATGTGGCCCCTTTATGGCGGGCCCTGCCTGTCCGGTGTGGCCCCTCTCCGGTGGGCCCTGCGTGTCTGGTGCGACCCCTCTCTGGCGGGCCCCGTGTGCCCGGTGTGACCCCTCTCTATCGGGCCCTGTGTGTCCGGTGTGGCCCGTCTCTGGCCGGCCCTGTGTGTCTGATGTGGCCGCTCTCTGATGGGCACTGTGGTCCGGTGTGGTCCCTCTCTCCCGGGGCCTGTGTGTCCAGTCCTGACCTTCCTAATCCCCGTCCGGTAAATGTCAGGCGCGTGGTCATGAGCACTGAATCCGGTGCCGTACAAGCCAGACGCATGTCCCTCCGTTCAGAGTCCGGAGCCCGCGCCTGGTCCTAGCTCTTCGTCTCTAGCTCTGCACGTGCCGGCGGCCGGTCCTCTGCCCATGAGGAGCCCGAACCCGTGTGCGATCCTCCGCCCGCGTGGCGGCGTCTGCCCGGCGCTGCGGCGCTGGACTCTGCAGCCGTTCCGACACGTGCTTATCTGTGGCCGGCGCGGCGTCACGCGCCAGTGCCGGTCCAGGCGACTGGGAGGGGGGGGGGGGGGGGGGGGGGCGCCGGGGCGACGGCGGCCGGGCCGGGCCGGGCACCCCACTTGTCCGCGCGCCCGTGCGTGGCCACGATAATGACGCTACAAAAGGCCTCCCCACACCGAGAAAACGGGACCACCGGCCGGAACAGCGGCAACAAAGCCGCCTTTTAAAGGGGCGCCCGTCCCGCCGGCCCCCTCCGTTCACCTGTTGGGGCCCTGCCGGCGGCGAACAGATGGGATGCGGCCAGGAAGCGGCGGCTCCCGCGCGACTGGAGCGGGTTCGCCCGGTCGCCTCTCTCAGTGCGCAGCTCCTTCCGGGCGTTCCGTGGTAACTGACGCCACTCGCTCACAACTGGACCTGGCGCAGCACCATGGCTGGACGTCACACGTGTAACGCTGACGGCGCGTTCACACGCCAGCAGCCAGCCCCGCCTCACCGCTGGGTCGCCGTGGTGGAGCGGAGGCCAGACATAGGCTACGTATCCGGAGGAGTCGCCTCGTCGGAGATCGGCTACGTCAGCTGCCATCCGAGCGGGGTGTCTGGGCGCGTGTCTTACCGCTGCTCCTCTGCTTCAGCCGGTGCTGCGACAAAAAGAGCTGCGGAAACCGGAACGAGACGCCGTCGGATCCGGTCATCATCGACAGGTCAGTCAGTCTGGGCGTCAGGGGTGCTGGTCCGCCGCCTCGCTGGGCGACCTCCGCCACCCTGGCGTCGGCCCGCTCGCCGCTCCTCGCCGCTCGCCCTCCCGCCGGCGGCGAGGAGGCGCGCCCCGCCGGCTCTGACCTACCTCGGATTCCCAGCGGACAGCGGCGCCTGTTGTCGCCGGCGCCGCGCCACCACCCTACTGCACTGGTCCGCGTGCGCGTAACTCCACTGTCACTGTCGAGTTCAAGGGGCGAGCGGGTCCCAACTATAGTGGAAACATGCGTTGTTATCATTGATGCTTCTGTTGCGTAAAATTCACACCATGTGTGAGAAACCGCCGTCGTCCACAACTCCGTCAGCCTCAATCAACTGCTACACTGCACCACCACTGCTACACCGCCCCACTGCTGGTACACTGCCTCACCACTGCTACAATGACCCACCATTGATATGTTGCCCCATCACTGCTAGACTGACCCACCACTGCTAGACTCACCCACCGCTGCTGCACTGCCCGTCGCTGCTACACTGCCCCATCACTGCTACACTGCCCCATCACTGCTAGACTGGCCCACCACTGCTGCACTGCCCGTCACTGTTACACTGCCCCATCACTGCTAGACTGACCCACCACTGCTGCACTGCCCGTCACTGCTACACTGCCCCCCCCCCCGCCCTGCATTAGTCCATCGCCACACTTCGCTATCGCCACGCCAGGCCATGACGATATTAGTCACCCCACACACTCTCACACTACATTGCTACATTTCTCCAACGCCTTGTCTCTGAATGACTGCAGCGCCGCTCCACCTCCCCGCCGGTGGTCGGCGGTGAGCCTGCTGCCTCCGCGCGCCGGGCGCCGGGCGCGGCGCCCCATCGGGCTCGGCGCCTCCCTCGGGGGGCAGGTGGCCGCGCCCCGTAATACCATTAGCATCTTTGGGAGATGGGGACAACCAGTTGGGACGGGACAACATCGACGACAGCACTGGGGAACGCGGCGCGACGACGATAACACGGGCCGGACGCTGCTGCCTCCCTCCCCCTGTTCTCGGCACAGCCCTCTCCCCGTCCTCGGCAGAGCCCTCTCCCTGTCCTCGGCAGAGCCCTCTTCCTGCCTTCGGCAGAGTCCTCTCCCTACCCTCGGCAGAGCCCTCTCCCTGTCCTCGGCAGAGCCCTCTCCCTGCCCTCGGCAGAGCCCTCTCCCTGCCCTCGGCAGAGCTCTCCCCCTATCCTTGGCAGAGCCCTCCCCCTGCCCTCAGCAGAGTCCTCTCCCTGCCTTCGGCAGAGCCCTCTCCCTACCCTCGGCAAAGGCCTCTCCCTGCCTTCGGCAGAGCCCTCTCCCTGCCCTCGGCAGAGGCCTCTCCCCTGTCTGCTCTCACACTTGCTTATACGAGTTACAAGCGTGCCACTACTGACGTATGCTGCATGACTTGCATGTGTTTCATTACGACACCAATTTCTGTGCATATGAGCGTTTGTGTGCGCGTCAGTTTGCGTCAGTTTAACGTGAGTGTGTGAGATGCTCGATTGGAAATGGGAGGAAGCCGTTAAGTGACAGTAGCGCTCCTAACACAAAGTGCAGCAAGATGTGAGGCACGCAACACTTGCCACCCGACAATCTTCATCGACATTTTTGTAACTGAACCCAGCGCCTTTGAACCGGCTCACCGTATCCAGATGTGTATAACACAATATGTATTTTGCAATACAAAAACGAGGCTCCGCGCAGGACTTAAGCACGACCACACAGCTGTTACACTTGGTACCAAACACACTCTTCATTACAATGACAACTACTCGCCAGATGTTACGCCCCCTAAAACAAAACCATCGGGAAACTACGCTCGGCCCTTTGTCTCAGATTCGTTGCCATTGCGGACTCGGCGATTGTGGTCTGACGGCGCTGCTCCCCACATCATCCCGGTATAATGGACTCGACGCAGCCCGTGAATAGCCGGCCGACATTTGTTACAAGTATAAAATTTCAATCGATGTTAACTAGCCGTGATGGTGGCAGGAGCGAGCCGGGAGCGGCGGCGCCCGCCCGCGCTGCCCCCCATAGCACCACCTGTCGCTGTCCGGGTCCGCGTCCACCGCCGGGCCGCGCCGCGCCGCCGCCACACACCAGCGCCGCCCCCCACAGCACACAGCCCAAACCGGCCATCCGGAGCTCGTGCGCTCGTAAAAAGCTGTGCTTTAAAGAACTGGAGGTCGAAATGAAACAGAAGGGCAGAGCTGTCATTTGGCTGCGATGCAGATCTCGCTGGACGGTCCGAGCGACACGAGGTGCTGTGTTGGCGGATCCTCCGCCTGTCAGCCGCCTTTCCTTGTCCGGTGCTGAGGTCGCGCCGGCTCTACCTGAAGCGTGTTGGTCGCCGGTCCATCGCCGGACTCAAGAGCGATAGCACGTGCGAGCTCATACAGATGCGGTTACAGCATAGCCTGTACCGATGCGAGACGAACGCGATGAATACACAGAATACGGAAACTTGTTCCTGTAATATGGGCGCTAAGTTAGGCATTGCATCGCTCACTCCAAGCTCGTTTCAGATCTAGCACCATTGTCGGTCCTCGAGGTACCAATGAGATCGTGTCAATGCTTTGAAGCATATCTTAGACCATACACAGTGAAAAACTACCAATAACAGATGTCCCCTCCCGAGGCAGTGCAGAAGTGCTCTGGGCAGGGCATGGTCTGAGGCCATGGCCACTTGCGTAAGAAGTTTAATATAAACCCGACAATAAGCCATGGAAAAGACGAGCTCGAGAAATAATTTGTTCCACCAAATTTTTGTGAGTTTTTCGATCTTTGGAGAATCATCGGCCGCCGGTACCACGCCGACATTTAGTGGAATGGGGAGCGGGGGGGGGGGGGGGGGATTTACAGCGCTCGGGTCACAGGCACAACTGGAGAGGCTGTTGTGCTAACGGCTACGGAATAGCACGAGTCGTGCTGGGTTGAAAAGGTCGGAAACTGATACACAAATGCAACGGAGAGTGAGAAATCTTGGATTTCCTTCCTTAAGTTCCGCACCCTTTTCCTTGGGACCTGCCCGAAAGTTGGCATGGTCAGTGGCTACTGGCTTATGATTACGTAACGTTTTAACGAACGTCTTAATTCGTCGATGGGTTGTCACATCTCTCCATAGACAGCGGTCAAGTCTGTGCCGTAACCCAGCGCCAGAGCCACGCCAATGCTTGTCAACAAAGAATGGAGTCATCCTCACTTCGCCTATTTCCCATACACAGGTAACAACCAATGCCATTCCCTGGAACTGAGGTGCGTCGCGACGCTCAGGCGCGTGTAGTTTCTGGCAACGACAGCCCGCGGGGCCCGGGCTGGCCTTCACGTGGGTCCCGGCAGGGGACATGAACCCACGGGCGTGTTCAACGAACCCGGTTTTTCTTCGAGCAGATTTGAAAAGGCCTGCCGTGGCGCCGCGCACATTTTTCGGGCCTTGCCCGGGAGCAGCCAGTCGGCTTCAATCTGCGCCGGGCGCTAACGGACGATTGAGAGCTTGTAGATCAATTACGCTCCCCGGCTCCCCATTACGCGTCTTTGTTCAGGCCTGAATACGCTGAAGCGGGGAGCCGGTCGGTCGAAGACTGTGCCGGCGCCAGTCCTCGTGCCGGCGGACGCCGGGACAGGTGGGAAGCCGCCGCGAAGCCTTTACGCATCGAGTTCAAAATGCTGGCGGCGGATATGCCGCGAGCGTGGTGCGGCAAAGTCGAGACGTCCAGCGCCTGCTGACGCGGTGGGTTGTACCGCGAGCGTGGTGCAGCAAAGTCGAGACGTCCAGCGCCTGCTGACGCGGTGGGTGTACCGCGAGCGTGGTGCGGCAAAGTCGAGACGTCCAGCGTCTGCTGACGCCGTGGGTTGTACCGCGAGCGTGGTGCGGCAAAGTCGAGACGTCCAGCGTCTGCTGACGTGCTGGGTGTACCGCGAGCGTGGTGCAGCAAAGTCGAGACGTCCAGCGCCTGCTGATGTGAAGTTGGGAAATGTCAGGATAGCATAGATGTCTATCAATTTCGAACGACAAGGAGAGACGTGTGAAGGAGTCGTGATTATTTACTCACTCCGTTTGTTAGTCCCGTCTTCCCTGGACTGGCTGACCGGCGCAGAGAAATCTTGGCGAAATAATGCCTTGGATTGCGCGCACGCTTCTGCACACTTCTCTCCCGTGATCGGAATGGATTTATCATTTATCTATTACCATGATTCGGAAGTAGCATCGTCATTGCTTGATATGAGCGTTACCACGGCTTTGATATTTGTATTGTGAAGTTATAATATGCGACCATTATATGCTATTGGAATCAGAATGATTGCTGGATGGCTGTCCATCGCATTATCGCTCATCCCTTATCCCCTTTCCTGTTGAAACCTAAATCATGCCCAGATTTCTGTCCATGGCTAAATCTAGGATCCCCAACCCCAGTTTGCTGCTCAGCCATCACTTACGCATATCTGAAACCACGTCCCCAGTGCAGTGTATTAAACGATGATGGTGCAAACGGCAGCATTAAATAAACGTCCTAGATGCATACGGTAATAAGTTTTATCAATCCATGATGGGCCGCTTCGTGTCCACTAACACTTACGCGACACACTGTTAGATACCACGTTATCGTACCATAGCTAATCTCTAACAACCACGTAGCAAAGCAAAACAACTTCCTTGAAAGCACGCTGCCGCGTAGGGCTGCTCAAGGTTGACTGAAATGAGTGCGAATGTACCAGACCGGAGCTGGAGAGACCGGGGCGATGGACCAGTTGGAGTGCCCTGGATGGGCCATGCGCCGTGCTCGCACCATCAGTGAGGTCTACGTCACTGGAACATATGTAACACCTACCCACCATCCGATAAACTCACTCTTGCACCGCACAGGAAGCAGCGCCCTTCCCGCGTCTCCACTAAAAGAGCGTGACATCTGCGGGGAAAAGGGGGAGGGGGACTCCAAACGCTCGTGTGGCGACGACCCGGCCTCCGTGTCGGAATGGACGAGCGCCGGACCGCGCGGACCGGCGGTGACGGCCGTTCTCCCGGTCCCCGCCCGGCGCCGGCCGGGACCGGCCGGTCCGGCCGTCTATTTACCGGGCGGCAGCGGAGGCGCGCGCGCGCGGCATATGGCCGCCCGGGGACCGTTTGCGCCGCGCCGGCCGCTCCCAAAACACGGATATTGGCCCGACAGTCGCCATCACGGCCCGACCAGTCCGGCGGCTGATTGGCACAGCGGGCGTCCGGCTGCAGTGAACCGCGCTCGCTCAGATCACAGCGGCGGCCAGGTCCGTTCGGGTCACACAGGCGTCCGGCCCCTCTCGGGTCACACTGGCGACCAGCTCCGCTCGGGTCACAGCGGCGGCCAGCTTCGCTCGGGTCACACCGGCGGCCAGCTCCGCTCGGGTCACAGCGGCGGCCAGCTCTTCTCGGGTCACACAGGCGGCCAGCTCCGCTCGGGTCACACTGGCGGCCAGCTCCGCTCGGGTCACACCGGCGGCTAGCTCCGCTCGGGTCACAGCGGCGGCCAGCTCCGCTCGGGTCACACTGGCAGCCAGCTCCGCTCGGGTCACAGCGGCGGCCAGCTGGCGTCGGGGGTGAGACCGGCTGGTTCTATTCGCAAATACTCATGCAGGTGTCCAGCTGGTTGTGTATGTACGTATTTGTGTCCGTTTAGTTTGACATGTGCCTGAATCCCATGGGGATTCTGAATCTGGACATTTGTGTTCTCTCTCTCTCTCTCTCTCTCTCTCTCTCTCTCTCTCTCTCTCTCTCTCTCTCTCTCTCTCTCTCTCTCTCTCTCTCTCTCTCTCTCTCTCTCTCTCTCTCTCTCTCTCTCTCTTTCTCTCTTTCTCTCTCTGTCTCCTTATCTCTCTCTCTTTCTTTCTCTCTTTTTCTCCATCTCTCTCCCTCTCCTTCTCTCTCTGTTCTCCCTCTCCCTCTCTCTGCTCCCTATTTCCTGGCTCTCACTCTCTACCCTTCCTCTCTCCACCCTCTCTTTCTCTCTCTTTTGTTCTTTTTTTTTCTCCTCGTAGATTGACTGGGTTTCCTCCGGGTCTTACCTACGCCCTTGACTTCGGCAGCGCTGACGCCTACCTCTACCTTGTGATTTACCTCCATATACTCTGTCACGACCTTGTCTTGTCCTTAGCTCCGCCCGTGCTCCCGATCCGCCTCCACGAAACCTTTTTCTACCCCTTCTCCAGGCCTCCTACCCTAGCCTCCGCTCTTGCCTCCGCCCCTGCTCGTCACCTGCGCCTCTGTCTCCACCTCCACCCTTATCCCAGCGTCTGCCGCTTGTACCTCGTCTTCTCTGCTCTCCCTGCTCCCACTACTCCCACTGCCTCCGCCGCTGTCTCCACCGCTTCCACCTCCACTGTCGCTGCTTCCTGCGCCCCTGCCCCTCACTTCCCCGCCCGGCGCCCGCTGCTTCCTCCGCCGCTGGGCACCGCCGCTGGCGCGGCCGCTGCGTGCGCCGCTGCCGGGCCGGCCGTGGCGCGGCGGCACCTCCTTCCCAGGTGTACGCGGCCGCGTCCCGGCGCGCCGAGCTCCGGATCGGAAATCGATATGCGGCCCAGCTCGGGGACCATAACGAAGCCTCCAGAGAGCGTCCGACCGGCCAGCTGGGACCGTCGGCGGCGGCGCCGGCGCGCAGAGCTGGCGGCGCGCAGAGGCGCCCCCAGGCAGCGCTGGACGGGGTTACCGGGATCTCAGGGCCACTTGGATCGCAGAGAGAGCTGTTTTCAATGCCGTCAACTTGCGAAAGGTTATCTAACACGGCGGCAGGTTCAGGGACCTCCTGGCGTAACAGGACACCGGGAATGCAGGAGATCTCGCGTAGAAAAGGGCAACTGGCGCACTCCTTCTTAATGGACTTGTGAGAGCACAGCCACGCCCAGGCCGCCGTGGATGTCACAGCATTCAGGGCATATGCTCTGTGACGGCACGGGACGCCACTCTCATCCACCGTCAGACGGCCGTACCAGCCGGGCAGGGCGGCGGCCTCTGGCTAGCCGACCAATCGCGCGACTGTAGGGAGGACGGGAACGGCCGGCAGCCGCGACTTGACGGCTGTCAGGCTCTCGGGGCCGTGGAGCAGGCCTGCTTTAAGCGGCCCGCGGGATCGCTCGTGGTGAGGAACAGCTAGCTGTCCATTTGCCTTCTTACTAATTGTCTGCGACGCAAAAAAGAAACTAAGCACTGCCTGACCGACTTCTCTATGGCTTTTTTATAGGTGATGCGCAAAATCAACATTTTCATAAATCGCACCGCCTAAATTGTTGGTTCCAACATTGTTAGAACCATGTTGGGATCGAAGTCTTCCATAGAAATAGCTCTTCATGTGGACGCTGACTTCACTACCCTTGTGTTGCGAAGGCTGGAATCATTTTGTGCCAGCATGTTGACTCATAAGTAGCGGGGATGTAAACGTGCCATGCAGCGTCTTAACACTGCCGCTTGTGCTCATGGTGTTGAAGCTTCCCCCGTGTTGGGCAATCGTGACCCATCACGTGACACCCGGGCCCACTCGGTTGTTGTGCCTTAAATGCCCCGCGCGTGCCACCCGCCGCGGGCCGATGCCGGCGCCATGGTCACCACGCCAGCAGCACGGCATGCGGTACGTTGTAGTAATCTAAGTCGATTTTGTTGCGCTTAGTTCATAACCGTCTTTCTGGATGGAAAAGAGGATAGCTATCGCGAGAAAAGGACGCATTTTGAACATTTTACCAGACCAAGCACACGTACAGTACTGCCAGCATGCAGCTTTGTATGTCTCTCCATTTTCGCCAGACCCCACGTTGCCTGCAACTCCAGATCAGACGCTGCACCCCGCCCCCCCCCCCCCCCTCCCTGCCTGCCTGCCAAGCTCTCCGTGTCCGGGTCGGCTCGGACGGTAGCTCAGCGCCTACCCCGCCGGCAGCCCTGCTGACAGCGGCGGCGGCAGCTCCGGCGACAGCCCGGCTCCCCTCCCTGTCCGGCCATTTTGGCGCGCGCCGCGCCGCGCCTCGCCGCGCCGGCGGCGGCGGCTGAGGGGCGAGCCAGCCGGCCGCCGCCTCCGTCGTCGATCCCCCGGCGACTCGCCTAATCCCCGGCGTATACCATCACCTTGGCAAAATCAATATGAGCTGCAACACGGGAGCGTTTACGAGCGGGCCGGGCGGGCGGGCGCCGCGCCGGCCGCGCGCGGCCGGCGCCCGCTCCCGCCTCTCACCGCCCCGCCGCCGGCGAGCGGGCTGCGCCGGCGGCCACCAGCGGCGCGTGGCTCGGGACCGGCAGGAAATGATGCCGGGGAAGGTGCGGGTGATCAAGCGATCTGTCATTGTATTTTACATGTGGCCGAGCTCCCTCATCAGGCGACATGCGCGCGGTAGAGGCTGTATGGCGACGATAGTCTGGCTGGCTAAGCACGCTGAAGTGTCGGTAATCTGATCGCCTCGCCCTCTTTCTTACATTCGGCTGAGTTTTCCCCATTTCCGGAGCAAATTACATCTCCGACAAGCGCATAAAGAAATTAAGATAAAGGGAGAGAACGTTGGGCGAAGAAAGAACCGATTGGTTTCCAGTCAACTTTGCAAGGCGTTGACCGCGAACGAGACGAGTGAATTGGTCCGAATGAGCAGCACGAGACTGATCTGAAGAGAAAGATTGATCGGGTGTATTAGAGGCTGTCGGGAGGAAATGAAAGGTGAGAAAAGATGTAGTGAGCAACATTATTTCTAAACCGCTAAGTACTGTTTTTTTTATAAATTATACGTCCAAGCAGTTTTTATATTTACAAGAGCTGCTCTTGATTTCAGCAGCCGGCACTTCGTTGCACAAGGGTCATGAGGGCCTTGCAGATAAACTTACTGGTATGGCTACCAGTGGCTAACTAACACCTGAGAGGCGTGATCACGACACTAAAACACCTGAACGACTTTTGTGAGCTATTTTTATGCTTGAACGACTTTTGTGAGCTATTTTTATGCCATATAAAACGGGTTCCAAGCAGATTGGATCCCAGCAACTTCAGATGTTGAGTGATATTGGCGATGGCTGCATCTTCCATTGCATATGGTGGCAACATTGATATCATTCTTAACCTCAGACTAAACAATTTACGGCCTGATACAATTAGTTGGCATAACAGCGATGCCTATGAGGCAAACACTCAAGGCGATCCAGAGTTCTCAGGCCCTCCAACAGAACCGGGCGGCTCGACTGCTCCGCCGGCAGCAGCCCAGCACCGCCGACTCCGCGCCAGACGACCCGAACATGGCGCTCGCTGGCGCTCCTCTGGCGCCGCGGCCGCACCATCGGAGTCGAAAAACCCGGCTTTACCCCGGACCACTGCCGCCTAATGAGAGAATGGGGGAGCAGAATGCAGAAAATAATAACCCCGAGGGCAAATTAATAGCCTTAGTTAGGAGATTAGAGGGGCATGTGGCTGTAAGTGACTAACTAAGGGACGAGAGAGAGGCGAGAACTAAGAGGATTCTGCGTGGTGGGCGAGGGTGCGGCTGCCACTATTGTTGACATTGGATTAGTGAGATCCACTTTGTACGGTTAGGCCCCCTGTTTTTACGTAAAGGCCGCCGCCGTCACTGCTTGATCAATACATTTTCCAGCGACTGCTCCTGGTGGACTGCAAAGAACCGTTTTACACCATTTCGGGAGGCTTGCTAAATGGTGTATTTGTTTGATACTGATGGGCTTTGAAGTGGCCTTTACCAGTTTCGCCAGATCGACGACGTTATCACACGTCGAGTTGAATCGGAACAGATTTAATAAGTTGGCGGTCAACTTGCTCATGCCTTAAAAATAAGTTTTCTCGAAGTCCTCGCAACTGAAACGGTAAACCTCGTATGATTCCGTTGCACATCAGTACCATGCTGCTGCTGGCCGGCTCCTGCTGGCTGATGCCTTACCTGCCAGAACTCCGGGTCAGCCACCCAAAGTTAGCTCGATGATCGAACTGAGCCCAGCGCCAAAGCCTGCGGGCCAACAGGTCGTTAATAACTTTTGGAGCGTGCTTGAGCTAGATCTTGTCAGCGGGCTTCCAGCAGCAGCCCGGAGCTCATAAAGTCAGATTTGGCTGCTGATGTCAATCCGAGTTGTTATTCTTCTCACGGCCAATGCGGGAGCCACGAGAGTCAGTTCATGGACGGCCAGTTTGGCTTCATTTGGTCTACGGCGGCACCATCTAAGCCCTTCATCTGCCCTCGGGCGTCTTGCCCGACCCAACCTCCCGGCCGGCCGTACCCAGCTGGCGCCACCCCACCGGTCAGTAGTGCAGCCTGGTCAGAGCGGTCAATGACCTTTGCCCTCTCGGCGGCGTCGTCGTGCCGCCACGTCAGGAGTCTGCCCTCCGCCTGACCCCGCAGGCCGTCCGCTGTCGGCACGTCTGGAGCTGCGGTCCCGTCCGCCGCCGGCCCCTGACCTCGTGACCTGCCGCGCGCTGCGCAGTCGCCTCGGGCGACGGCGGCACTGAAAAGCCCGGACGCGCTCATCCGAACAGCGAGCACGGAATTTCGCCGAAACCGAACGACCGAGAGCAAGATACTGCCCCCCGGACGCCGCTCGCTCTTGGGTTATGTATCCTTTGAGCAATTAATTCCAGGTTAAATGGTAGTTGACAATGAGAGCCGAGGGAAGCGCGCGATGGTCGTTTTGATCTAGCCGCGGCCCGCGGGTCGCATTGGAGGTCGTCCGGACCGCAGGAGAAGAGGACAAGCTTGAATTATTCAGGACGGCTGGAAACGTATGACTGACAGAGCGCTCGCCATGCTATTTATGCCTGCGCCGTCGGACTGGGACGAGTGCATAATGGCCCTAGCTTCAGACGAGCCGGACCGACCGTATGGTGACACGGGCCGGCCGGGCGGAGCACGTGAGGGACAAACGAGCTGGACGAGGCGTACGGCCGCGCGGACGAGCTGGAGCCAGCACGCGTCGGCTGCATGCCTGACCAGCTTACTGTACGGCTGGTGTAGGACTGGCCGGGGCTGGCGTCACGGGCCTTGTCTTGTTCACAAAGTGTTTGTGCATTCGGTGTTTGGTCCAGCTTTATTCAGCAGGCTTTTCTCACCAATTTTCGCCAGCAAAGCTTTTCTGATCTTCCTTCACGACTAGAAATTATTCCTCGTAACTGCTACTTTGATCCGGGCATTCGTGCGATGGGTGCTCGGGAATCATGTCCGATTATCGAATTAAACTGTTCAGGCTTCTCCCAGCGACGAGAACATCTCGAACGCATACTTCCTCCATGAAATTATACTTAATAGCTTGGCTGGCTGCAGTTTGGGTAAACGCGTCACGGCAGCAGTTAGAAGTCGAAATGCGAAACCGCCGGCGTTGAAGTTCGGGGCGCCTCTACGCTTTCGCCAAAGCCGATCCTTTGAAAGGTCTATTTTCAGTTGCCTTTAGAGCTAAGCAGCGGTCCGCTTGAATACGCCTATGTCCCAAGACCCTCAGGCATGCGCACCCATCATTAGCATGCCGAACATAGGCAAGCTAGTTAAGGTATTGCTGCGCGGGTTACAGCAGGCGCGGTGATTGAGCATATTCTGTTATTATTCTGCACCCTGCAGTGCGGTCTGCATCCGAACCCCTCCTGCTGGATGTCGTTATCTCCCGCCATCGTAACCAGCCCCTCCCCCAAACAGGGCATATCGCTTCATTGTAGCCCACTCGGGTACAATTTATGTACCGTAAATAAAGGGAGAGACGATGGTCGGTAGATAGCACCAGCGCTGGCCGATGAATAATGGTAATGGGACCATGATGGCGACACGTAGCTTCATTTTCGGTAGTCAGAGAATGCCATGGGATCAACTGCTTGGGTAGAGAAGACGCTCTTCGTAGACATTTTGAGCGCTCTTGTACCCCATTATTTGGTGACCTAGGGCCTCCGTCTGGGTTCCGTAGAGGAGGCAGCACAATTCCCCATCCCGCCTCCTTATACGAATAAATGATCCCTTATACCGTCTGCATCACGTGAGAGCCCTCACAAGCGTGTCTTCCTCCCTATGCAAAATGCGTCCGCAGGTATACACTGGCATAGGGGATGGGGCCGGCCGATCAATGCTGCAGGTTACCAAGCCAACCATCCCCCAGTCTCAGGCTCAGCTTAATATGTCCCTGAAGACCGTCGTGTTGGCCGCAGCTGCTTAAATCGCAAGCGCTCTTTTGAAGTGAGCGCATTCTGTTCAGCTGACAGACATTTAAGTTGATCCTTACAGCATTGCTCTTAAAAGGATCAGATTTGTGACCAGCAGGGAGGGGGCGGGACTCTCAAGAAAATGCGAGTCGTCTGTGCAGTGCATGACCTCGCACCTTCAATGGATCCCAAGGCCACAGCCCCAACCTCATGCCGATACTATCGCCCTGCCGTCGGCATCTCGCTGCTGACTACGGCTTGTTTGCATCATGCTTAGGATCACTTGCCACTGTCGTCGGGGCTATCTGCTTCCAGTGGGTATTTTCTTCGACCACAACACGAAATCGAAACGCTGGATCGAACAGCAAGGACAGTCGCAGATCCATCACCTCACCAAGTGCTGCGTCCCTGGCGGGCTGTTGAACATCACTGCCATACGCAGCCCCACCTCCGCTTCAGTGGAGCTTTCTGCGGCAGCTGATAAGGGGCCTGTACTCGTCAATGTGCATTAGCGTGGAAGACTATGCGTTGGGTCCTGCCCCAGCTGATGCGTGACAGACGCGCACATCCCTGAGACGGACAGGCCCTATCTTCATATAGCCCGTCTTCACAAGGAGATTGTTTGGGCGGGGGGGGGGGAGGGGGAGGGGGTCCAGTCTTGGTTTAAGTCCCGCGGGCAGGCCCATCGTCCACTTAAACCTCCTAGTCTCTCAGACCCAGTCTGTCCGGCCCTCCCAGGTGATCTCATGCTTAGCTTGTCACCGTCCAGTCCAGGCTAACCGCTGAGCTGAGTCTTCGAAGACAGGCACGTGCATGCCCCCCCCCCCCTCTCCTGCGGTGAGCCCGCCAGCGGCCCGACCGCCCGTCCATGGACCCGTCAGTCCCCAAACCCCCAGAGGGCCAGCCGGCGCCGCCCTCGGCACGCGCCGCCCGGCTTGAAAGCGGCCACGGCGGCCTGGCCCGGCCGGCCGGTGCCGAAGCGACCGCCGGCTATCGTCCGTCCATAAACAGGACCGGGCCGCGCCGTCGGGCCCGGTATCGCCACAGCCGACAGCGCGCACAGTTGCAGGTTTTTGACGTTCGTGTTGCCCGGGCCCGGTGTTTACAGAGGACGTCGTGGAAGGCCGTCCACGACCGCCCGTCTGGAATGTTCTGTCCAAATATCGGACGGGGGGCGGGGGGGGGGCAGTCTTGCCGTGGCTTAGTGCAGAACTGCAGTGTCGGATCGAACCGGACCGGTTGGCAGCCGCGCTCCCACGTGCCATTTGCGATGACACTGCTCATCGCTGGATTTGCTCGCTTTCAGTATCCAGCATAGCTGATATATGCCACAGACCTGAGGATATATTTGTACCTTCCGGAGGATCCGTAAGCCCCGAACTTCCAGCGCTGGTAGAGCTCACGGACGGCCCGCACTGGGATCAGACAGTATAGTCCGGCTCCGTGGGGACACTCCTCCACACTGGGATCAGACAGTGTAGTCGGGCTCTGCGGAGACACTCTCCCATACTGGGATCAGACAGTGAAGTCGGGCTCTGCGGAGACACTCTCCCATACTGGGATCAGACAGTGTAGTCGGGCTCTGCGGAGACACTCTCCCATACTGGGATCAGTGTAGTCGTGCTCAGCGGAGACACTCCTCCACACTGGGATCAGACAGTGTAGTCGGGCTCTGCGGAGACACTCTCCCATACTGGGATCAGACAGTGTAGTCCGTCTCAGCGGAGACACTCCTTCACACTGGGATCAGACAGTGTAGTCGGGCTCCGCGGAGACACTCCTCCACACTGGGATCAGACAGTGTAGTCGTGCTCAGCGGAGACACTCCTCCACACTGGGATCAGACAGTGTAGTCGGGCTCTGCGGAGACACTCTCCCATACTGGGATCAGACAGTGTAGTCCGGCTCAGCGGAGACACTCCTCCACACTGGGATCAGACAGTGTAATCCGGCTCAGCGGAGACACTCCTCCACGCTGGGATCAGACAGTGTAGTCGGGCTCCGCGGAGACACTCCTCCACACTGGGATCATCAGACAGTATAGTCGGGCTCCGCGGAGACGCTCCTCGCTGGGTCATTGTCATGTCGACTGCTGGCACCCGGCTGAAGCCTGGGATGTCAGCGGACGGGCTGCCCGACCGCGCCACATGTCAGCAGACGGGCTGCCCGACCGCGCCACATGTCAGCAGACGGGCTGCCCGACCGCGCCACATGTCAGCAGACGGGCTGCCCGACCGCGCCACATGTCAGCGGACGGGCTGCCCGACCGCGCCACATGTCAGCAGACGGGCTGCCCGACCGCGCCACATGTCAGCGGACGGGCTGCCCGACCGCGCCACATGTCAGCAGACGGGCTGCCCGACCGCGCCACATGTCAGCAGACGGGCTGCCCGACCGCACCACGCGCTGGGATGCGGCAAAGCAGTCCGTGATGGTGTGTGCACGTGTCAACTGATGTCCGCTGACACCGTGACACCAGAGGCGGACCTCTGTGACAGTTCGTCATGTGACGTCGATGCTTAGGCAGTGCACGCTGAAAGGTTTACTTCCTTGCTTCACTGTTCGCAGAACACAGCAAGAAAAACGGAGATCGCTTGGATTGCTAGCGAACTTTTGAGCCAGAACACGTAATGAAATACGCCTACCTATATCTTACAGATATTCTTTGCCTTTCTAAACAAGGAATATCCGTAATGCCATCTAAACTTAGATGAATGGAGGAGCGCGTATCCCGCAGAATGGGATTTGAAACACCCAGACAATGCAAATTAACAGCTTGCGTATGACGGTAGAACACAGGACGCAATCGTTTATTGTGTTTTAGTTTTATATGAGAGCCCATCATTGAAACAATGCATCCCAAATTACGCCTCATAACGTTACTGGCCACATGATTGGTCGTTTGTCACGATCGTGATGACCTGTCGTGACTGAATGAGTGTGAGGGCAAACAACGTCACGGTTAGCGTTTCAAGTCACATCGCGTTTCGTAATGATGGCAGCATATTTTATTCTTATGCTTCCTTTTTGGAGTAACATTCGGTATAACATTTGACATAACATTTGAGTTGGTGCATGAGTTCGCCTCCGTGCATTGTAACTGAAATGACGTGATTAATGTTTTACAGGCTTTGATCACCATATTTTTCCATCTTGAATGAAAAAGTTCTTTCGCTGATCAAACAGGGTATAAACCCAAAACGAACAAACTAACTGATGTAGTATCTTTCGTGAAGTATAATGCTCTCTAAACGTCCCATTGGATTCTCTATTATGTGACAGTTAAGCGACAGTTGAGCAGGCTCGGTTGTCACTTGAAAGGAACAAGTGCCCTGACCACTCCACATCGTATGCGGTAGAAATACATTATTCATCACTTTTCTGGAATCTGATACAGAGGAACCGGCTAAATTAAAGATCGCATAGCACTGTTATTCAGTAACCCTGCATCATCGTCCGGACCATATAAGGCGTAGCTTCAAACAACGCATCCATGGGCAGGACACTCTGGAAGTGCTTGGTGGTTTACTCCAATGCACCGCGACGCGCCGACCGAAGCAGGACAGCGTAATTTAAGACGCATTGCTGCTGCATTCTGAATGGTCCCCAGACAAATACATATTCTCGAATATAACGCTCATCAATGCTCCATCGAAATCAGCTGAAATTCAAGGATGAAATCGTGATTTTCAAGGAGCTGATTGTTAATTGCTTTGGCTTTATTAATCGTCCATAAGTGGCAATGCTGGCAGCGTCGTACAAGTTGTTTATGGAGTTGGATATCCCCAGGGGATCCAAAGGCTGGCCAAGCATAAAGTGGAAGCGATTCAATGGTTTGAAATATCGCGCCGTGCATACGTGAGCGTCTGTTGATGCGGACGGTGAAGTGGACGGTGAAGTGGACTGACCCCCACCCCACCGCATAGCGTGGCACAAGCCCTAAGCGGTATTCTCATGGGGCTAAGCCAGAAACGCGGTCAAAGTTCCTCCTCTGACCGATCTCAAACGCTCTCCGCCACGCTTTCTACAGCTGGAGGTGGCAAAGCACTTCATCTCCATAACCGACACGACACAATCACTTCAAAGTGAACATATCTGCCCCGTGGGGCTCCCAGTTCCCGTGAGGCGGCGGCGCGCTGTCGTGACCCGGGCACCAGCCGGGCCGGGTCGGCGCGCGTCCGACAGCGGCGGCAGCGGCGGCGGCGGCGGCGGCGGGCGGCGGGCGGCCGCTCCCGCGTGGCTGCCGCGGCAGTCGGCTGGCTCCCCGGGGGCCAGGCCAGGTCGATACGGAGGCGGCCGCGCCGGGACCGTCGGCCGGTCTCGCGGGACCACGCCACCGCCGACCGCGCGCCGCCCGCCACACGGCTCAGGCCGCCGACACGGGGCGCAGACGGCCGACATACGGGCGCAGATGGGTGACACGGGGCGCAGACAGGTACGACGGGGCGTACACAGGTGACACGGGGCGCAGATAGGTACGACGGGGCGTACACAGGCGACAGGGGGCTTAGACGGCCAAAACAGGGCTCAGGCGGCCATCACAGGGCTCAGACAGACAGCACTGGTGCAGGCGGACAACGCAGGGACGCAGATGGGCTCGACAGGGCGCAGAGGGGTAACAAGGGCACATTGGCGCGACTCAGACCTCAGGCGGGCAACACGGTGCGCACAAGGGTGACGCAGAGCACATACCGGCAGCACGGAGTGCAAGCGAGGAAAGCAAGGTTCGGACGCGCAACACGAGGCGCAAGGCAGGCGTTACATGACCGCATACTGGCAACGCTGGTTGCAAACGGGCAACAACGAGCTCATAGACGCGATAGGCGCTCAAGCCAGTAACACAAGGCTCAGATGGCCCCAAAATCATCCCTACGGCTTTGGGACTGGCCAACTACGGCTAGAACGCGGCGACATGAGTCTCCAAACCGCCCACACGGGACTGATTGTGAAAAGGGACCGCCCGGTTGGTTTTACTCGGTTTACGCTTAGTTCAGGGCATGTCATTAGGGCGATGCCGATATATAATGCCGGTGATTTAGATATGATATGACATGGTGTATATCATACACCACACCAGTTTCCTGTTTTACAAATGTGTGTTATAGTGCATTTAAAGTGCATGGAGAAGCACTGCCTTACCAGCGGCGGCGTGAAATGACGCCGTGCGCTCACCGGCGTGTCTCTCCTTCTACACGCGCCAAGGTGCAACGAAATAACAAGCCTATGAAGTTGCCGGAGCTAGCTGCTCAGCTCCTCAGCTTGAGCTCAGACCTGTCGCAGGCGTGCAGAGAGAGAGCTCCCGTGACAGAGCAGCGCGGGCGCGCTACAGCTGGAGCTCAGACCTGTCACAGACGTGCAGAGCTCCCTTGACAGAGCGGCACGGGCGCGCCATATTGTGTGAAGCCCTGCCGCTGCTGCCCGGCTTCCCCAACACTCCCAGCTGTCTGTTTGGCCTCCTCAGCTGGGTATAATGCATGAACTAAAATCCGGGAGGAATCAACGCTTCGGTTGAAGTGTCCTGGTGCAACCCGTTCCTCAAAATGATTTTGTAAGAATATGCTATAGCATGGGACAGACCATGAAATGCCTCCATGGCTCGGTCCGCAATCTCACTGAATTAACTAATCCGCTAAATAAACAATGCATCATGCACGTTTCGCCAACGCGCAGAACACTTTATACCGTTCCCACGTCGCAGATGTCATGACTTGGCTCAGTGCAAGATAAAACTGACAGGCACGCGAAGGGCAACCACGTCAGAAGAACTGAGGCTCGAAACGCCGTTAATTCGTAAGACGAGTGTGTCACACTTGTCTCACCGGCTCATCTGGCGGCGTAGTTCGCAGCATTCACTACCACCGACGCCGGTGCTTGCGGTTTTGATTGAATTCCTGCATCGAGTATCCTGTGACGTGCTGTACATTGCTCGCCTTTATCACGAGACGTCCAGCAGTGTCGGGGTCCGAGTCCAACTGTTTGTTTCCATTTTGTCTCCGCCTTGCCCTGCCGTCGCCGGGATGAAGTCATACATTCTCAAGTTGATAACAACGTGGCACGCTGAAATATCGCCCAAGTTTCGAGATTAGTGCGTGGCTCCCCGGCTGGGACGCGGTCCCCGGGGGCCGCCAGCGCGACGGCGGCCGCTGGGGAGCGACCAGCGAGGCGCTGGGGACGACCAGCGAGGCGACGGCCTCTCGACAGGCGCGCGAGGGTTAGCTTCGGCTCCCACGGGAACCGTCAGAGCGGCGGATCGCGGCCCTCCTGGGTTGGTTAGGAGAGTGGCTCCTGCTTCTTCAGGAGCCGTTAGAGGGTGGATCCCTCTTCTTCCGGTGCGTCTAGAGGGATGGCTCCTACTTCCAGATGAACGACCGAGGACATAGTTTTTGCTCCTTCAAAGCTAGAAACCTTCACGGGTACGTTTTTCTTTACCCGGTCCACCTTCTAGCCATGATACTTTACCCAATCTTAATTCTAATATGTGGAAGGGCCTTAAGAAATGTTACACTAAAACTTACCCTGTTGCGTTCATAGTCGCAGAAGTGGCGTGAATGGGGCTAATTATGGCTAAAGGAAACGCATGGCGTAACATTGTGTAGCACTTTATGAAGCACTGACCTGAAATTTCATAAACGTCTTACCCTTAACCTTTCTATGTGGTACCGTGGACTTCCCTAATCCGCGAAGTCCTGTATTCAAGGCCCAACCAAGACTACACCCTAATTTCTCAAACCCGAACCATATAGGTGGTTTCAGCCCCTGTGACAGGAGCGGCTCCTGCCCCAGGAGGCCGCTGCAGGGTGGCTCCCGCCGCCCAGGGCGCCTGGTAAGAGGAGTGGCTCCTGTCCCACGAGGCCGCTATAGGGTGATTTCCGCCGCTCAGGGCGCCCTGGCAGGCAGGGAGGGACAGTCGCCCTCCCGCCGTACCCTCCACCACAGGTTGGCCACTCTGTCCCGCATCGACTGCAAACCGCGCCGCTCAATCTCTATTAAACGGGCCGGGGCCGCACGTAGTCTCCACACCGGCTCGGCCGGCCGCCCTCGTGAATAACGAATGCCCGCCGGCGGCGTTGAAGGAGCAATTATTTGGGCGGTGCGTCGTGGCGGCGCGCCGGGCCGCCCCCTCCCCCCGTGATCCAGCGTGGCCGGCCCTCACGACACTATCGACCCGTTTCGTAATCCAATTTGGCACCGTGAACCGGTCGTAGTCGTCCAATTAGGGGGCGGGGTCGCGGTGCTCGAGCATTGCAGAGTGGCCGGTGCCGCGCATGAAGTGATAATGGCTGGCCGCCGACGGCAGCGCGGTCGTTTGACCGCGATCAGACGACGGACCTGGGAGCTGTCCGAGCGCGTGACCCGTGCACATAGATGGTTAGTCAGTCGATAACTTTTACCGGTGCTCTGATAATTGCCGAAGCGAAAGACAATCATTGTCGAGTAATGGCTACCAATTCGAGGACCGAATCGAATGAAGAAATATCAGGGGTAATGGAATGTTTGAGTAGCTCGCGTCACGCCAGCGGCATTGGCACATTTTGCGCTCTGCCAAGTCGGAAATGACTCATTTCCTTGCGGGCCGACTCGGGTTGAAATGTTGAAGGTAGACGGTGTGCCGAGGTCGCTCACACACGTCAGTTGTGCCGCATCGTTTGGCTGCTTCCCGAATGTCAGGATGACGATGATGACGATGATGACGATGAGATGCTTCTTTGTTCGCCCATGTCGGGCGGTCTTGAACTGTCGACGTTTTCTGTTCAACTTCATACGTTCTTGGCACTTTGACGTCGTCGTTTTAGTTTTGAACTAGGGTCTTCATACCTCATTGTGCTTGAGCAGTGAGGGTCTGTGACAGGCGTCATCATGCCACTAGTATGTTCTAGTCTCGATTGAAGTCCAAATAAGCTACGTTGAAATTGGCACCCACTTTAAATCGTTACTCCAAGTCTACTATTGGAATGGAAAGATGAACGTAATACGATTGTGAAGATCAATGTAAGCGTTCGACCGCGATGAGGGGTGATGGACATTATCAGAAATCCAGCACATCAGCCATCGTCGAGGCTTCTGCCATCAATTCTGTTGCAACATCCACAAGTGGAGCATTCCCCGGTTGTTACGTTGGACAGCGGCACCGAGCAGTGGAGTTTACAGTTCAGAGATTACGTCGCTGATGTCATGCCAGCTGCCGACGCTTGAACAACCGAACCGTCCCGAGCAAACGCTGAGAAAACCACTCTTCTAGTCCCCGGCTGGTGGATGGTCGAGCTGGAGCGACCACAACATTGGGCGATTCTCAGAAGAAAAGCACCGGGTCACGTGACGGTTGCGGTCAGCGTGATGTCTGTGGCGACCAAGGCGACTGGGGTGGCGGTGCTGAATGTGACGACAACTTTGACCATGATGAGGTGGTAACGGCGACGGTGGTGGTGACTGGCGTGCCGGTGGCGACTGTGACGATACCTGTAATGGCTGTGCTGGCTGCTTTAATGACGGTAGCAACAGTTGCAGTGATGAGTGTGACGACCGTTATAACCGTGATTTCTGCGGTGACTGCCGTGACCAGTGTGGCTGGCCGCAACAGCAGTGACTGCTGTGACTGCCTGCTTCGATGTCTGCCCTTGCCCAACGGTGAATGCGGGGAGCGGGGCGATGACCCTGTCAGTGCCACCCAGCGTCTAGCCGCGCCTCGCACGGCGCTGCCCTGCCCCGCGTCAGGGCTGTGTACGCCGGAGCGGCCGGAATGCCGCGGGACGGGACGGGACGGGACGGGACGGGACGGGACGGGACGGGGCGGCCGGCAACGCCACGGCTGCTGCGGACAGACACGTGTCTGACATCCAAGCTTTCTTACGAAGAACCGTCTCCTCGTTTGGAAGCCTAGAAAACCCAGGAGTCAGTTCCGTACCGCGATAGAGCTTCTGTAAGAACGAGGATCCAACAGTAAACTATGCCGTGGGAACCAACGAGAACTAAAGTCTAGCCCCGCCCCTAGGCCGAGAGATTTGCATGCATTATGGCCAAAGATCTGTCAAGAACCAAAAAATTTGCTTGGGTCAATTTTGTACTCTGTGACGTCAAGTGTGACGTCAAGAAAACCCCCAAAAATACCACGGCCTGGCGTGAAACTCGTGTCAGTAACGGGCGTCTATCCACGCATTGCGCTACAACGGATCTGGCAGTTATTATCAAAGTTATGGCTAGTTTTCAAGGATACTGGCTCATATTCGGTGGATAAAAAAGCATTGTGTAGATAATCAGCATTGACAGTGGAAACGTCGGGTTATCGAACACGCTTGGCCGCAGTGGCGCAGCCAGGACTTTCTTACGGGAGGGCGCGGAGCTCGGTGAGTACACATTTCGCCGATTGCTAACTCGCTATCAGGAGCCCTCAACCAGAGCTGGTGATAGCATCTACCCTGAGATCATCTGATCTCAAGCCAACAGGATACCAATGCTGGTGATGGCGTCTGCCCCGATCTCCAGCCAATAGGCCACCAGTGCTGGTAATGACATCTATCCCGATCTCCAGCCAACAGGACACCTCACGACTTACCAATGCAGAAAAGGGGCCGGTTCAGTCCTCAGTAGAGCTGCCACGACCTGACGTCGTCGACGGCACTCTTACACGGTGTCATACGCTACACGCAGGCTCTAACATCAACGGGTATTTGGCTTCCACAAAGCGTCGACGAGACAGTTCCTTTGGCATCAAAAGTGAGCGTCGTCCTTTCGACTGGTCAACGAGCCTTCAAGCTCAGAGGCACGGGTTGACCTTTCGCGACACCAGAGCAAGGGACTGGGGTTAATAAACCAGCCGGTACCCAATCCAGTGACCCTCCTGGCTTTGCAGTGGGGAGAGTCAAGACTCGATGTGACTCTCGGCGCCCCGACTCCCACGACTCCGCGCTGGCGCACCGCCGGATATCCTGGCCGGGCAGAATGGACGAGCGCCACATTAAGAACAATATTTGTTTTTGCTTGAAGCTACAAACATGGCGCCGCCAAGTGTTCGTTTAACCTTGCCCATGATGAAGCCGGCTGACGGACTCGGGAGAAGTGATACCGGCGGTGGATGTGGACGAGCAGGCAGCCGGGGCAGCCGAACGGCACCAATATGACCCCGAGCGGGAAAGGGCGCCGGCGCGCGGGGAAGCGCGGTCGGGGGAGGTGGGTACTAAAAAGATGATCACCTCGGTGTGTGCGGGAGCGGTTGGATGGCTGGGCGGCGGGCCCGGAGACGGCGCGGGAATACCGAGCACGGCATGTGAACTCGCGATGGGGTCGATCCGGGGAGGGGGCGGCAGCCGCGGTGGCGGCAGCGGTGGCGGCGGCGGCGGCGGCGGCGGGCCGCGCGACCGTCTAACACAACCGCACGGTCGTCAGTACGGCGCAAAAAACGCTGACAAATGGCACGTCGACAGTTTGGGGACGTGCGCGGCGGCGGCGGCGGCGGGCGGCGCAGGAAGCGGCCGCCGCCGCCGCCGTCAGCGGCTGATGAATCAAGCGCGCGCGCTGTTTTCCCTACGCCAGCGGTGACGGTAAAGCTGTCGGCGGGGGGCCGCCATTGGCGGCGAATCCGGCGCGGCGCCGTCGCCGTCGCTGGTACAAATCATGGCGCGCCACGATGAACGACTGGCGAGCCGTCGGCGGACGGCGGCGCGCGCCAGGTCCGCCGCCTCCGGCGCGGCTGTCGCGGCGAGCGCGCCGCCCCCACGCCGCGTTGCCACATGACCGATGTGCCGGGGGTGGCCGGCGGACGGCTGGGCGCCGGGGGGAGGGTGCGACGCTGTGTCGCGGCCGGGCCGGGTCCGACCCGCCTGACCTGGCGGCGCCCGACGGCCAGCAGGCAGCGGCGCGAACTGTTGTCTGTTGTCTGCGCAGTTGCGTCCTATTGACAAGCTTGGTACACCTTGGTACAGCTGCGGTGCCAACATCACCCCACTATTAGTATGATATGTCGTCGGAGCAATCTGCTACCCAGGAGAACAAGTGACTCTCAATCACCGTAAGGCAGCGAAAGCTCTGGCACAGCTTCGCAGCCTGACACAGAAGCGTACCTGTTTGCAGTCTTTCGCGTTAGGGGGAGGGGGTCTCAGGGTTCTGACCACGGCCCGTCAGCGCGGCGGTCGCATACGTAGTTTTGAGTGCGTTTGGGGAAGGCGTGCATACAAGAGTTCCTTAAAGAGAGGCACAGTTCCTTAAGGTGGGTTAACATCCCGAGTTTCCACGCAAAATGCATGAAGTTCCATTAGGCAAAGTAGTCTCAATAGCATGTGAAAGACAAGTAAAAACTTAAAAGTGAAGACCGGGACACGCGCGCGCTTATGGTAGCCTTAAATGAATTAGGCCTTACAAAAACCCTTTTTTTGCTCAGATCATTGGGCTTACCTTTTACTGCCAAATATGTTGAGAGCAAGCTACGCCAAGCTACTGCCCCCGATTCCTTTTGTTTAAGTCTTTTTTGTTTTGTTTTAGTGGTGCCGAAACAAAACTGCACAACTTCGGTGTGAGCCCCGCCCGGCGTTGGTCGAAAGCCATTGTATTGCTGTCGTTAAGACATAATTTTGGCCTATAGCGTCAAGGCTGACGGTAAAATGCAAAAATAGCAATATTTTCGACATTCGGAATTTGTTGTGGCTGAACGGAAACTGATCTATAACTAGGTATTTTCTGTTTGTGCCTAAAAATAAATATATTGCTTCTCTAGAGAAGGCCCCTACCTGCAAGTAAATGAAGAGTTGCAGGAAGCCCTTTCCATTCATGTAGAATGCTATTTGGTTTGTCAGCGTTATCTTTTTTGCCGTAACAATTCTTCAAATTTTCAATCTTCCGTCTCGCAAGCCGGGATCCTACAGTGGCAGCTACCCAATAGCGGTGCTTCCACTGTGACAGTTCTTCTGACCATCAAGTTGCGGCTGAAGTCAAGGCGCCAAGGTGTCAATATTTCGAGGGTGGTGATTTATATGGGTTGGAAAACTACTTTTGGAAATGCCAACTTTCTGATTGTCTCGGGAAAATAAGGCTCCATAGCCTTTTTAGTGGGCGCAATCACTTACATGGCATCCTTGTCTGTGGGTGGCCCGTCATGGAGGCCCCGTCATGGAAGACATGTATGCTGTGTCGCTGGCTCTCTCCCATTCATCCTCGGATGTGAGCGGGCGGGTCCAAAACACGCGGACAAACCGAATATGGATCAGTACCATCAGGGAGCTGTTAGTTACGTGCTGGGTACAATAACTAAGTCTGAAAATGCGATGTGGAATGTCACGTGGGCACTCCCAGCTGATCTGGTCTCCTCAGAAAATACCACTGGGACATAAGGCGGAAATTCAAAGACGCACAAGTCAGGCAGGTGCGTGTTGTCTGGCAAGTCGTGCGTGGTTCGACATCCACGCACCTCATGCAATTTGAGAACCCCGCGAGGCGACCGCACACTGATTTAATCACGGTCTAAATTCTGCACACCTGAATCCATTCAATCCAGCATAATCTCGATGAAAATTGGTGCCTCTGAGGCCAATTATCTGTGATCAGACTGTGACTTCTCAAGAGTGGGATTTTGGAAAGTACTAGAGGGTAAAAGGAGGGATACGGAGCCCATTCCTTAACAATTTTCAAGCCCGGCTTGAATCTCGAGACATGTCTCATGAACAGCAGCCCGTCTTTTGAACAGCAGCCTGACCCCGACATTGCAGCCGAGCGTTGACCGCCGCTGCATCACGCTGGCCATAACCTGGCTGGAGCCGTGCCGCGACCGGACGCAGCCGGTCAGTCCAGCCGCGCCGGTCCAGCTGCGCCGGTCCAGCTGCGCCGGTCCAGCTGTGGCCGGTCCAGCTGCGCCTGTCCAGCTCCGGCCGGTCCAACTGCGCCTGTCCAGCTACGGCCGGTCCAGCTGCGGCCGGTCCAGCTGCGGCCGGTCCAGCACCGGCCGGTCCAGCTGCAGCTGGTCCAGCCGCGCCGGTCCAGCTCCGGCCGGTCCAGCTGCGGCCACCCGAGGATACCGAGCCGCGTACATGGCCGTCTCCCGGCCACCGGACCGACACGGCGGCGGTGCGGTGGGGGCGGGCGGGTTTGTTTGGCGTCTGGAGCGGCGATCGACGGCCGAGGGCGGGTGAGGGGGGGGGGGGGGCGCTCCACCGCCGCCCAAACGCCGGCCAGATGACGGCGGCCGGCGCGGGCCACGTCCGGTTGTTAGCCGCTGACTGATGGTGTGGCCTATTGGCATAATGAGAGCGGCGGCGGCGGCCGGTGTCGGCCCGGCGGCCCCGCAGACGGCGGTCGGCGCCGGACCCGATGACTAATCGGACCCCTCCCTCCCCCCTCGCCCCTTCTCCGGCCGGCCGGCGCCCCCCGCTACGCCCGGCGGGCAGCGGCCGGGCGGCACCGACAGCAATTAGGAAATTACATCCCACTATTTGATTTGGTGATGATTCAATTTATCCATCAAATCTCTTCCCCTTCTGCAGCAGCCCTTTGGCCCTCGAAGCGTGGCCAGTAAGTTAATTCGGAGTATGTAATAGACTATTAAATTGAGAGACTCTGTCAAATGAATGGCCCAGTGCGGTACCAATCATGGGCGGAAGGGTTTCACAATATTGATTCAATATTGAATTAGCTCTCATACCGGTCCAGCCCGTGTGAACGATGGCCGAGCAAATGAAGTTCAAAAGAACCCAGGCAGGCACGGGAAGCAAACTCTTGAGCTGGTTAAATAAGCCAATGGAGATCAGCAAATCCAGCCCGCAGCAGCCAACTCCAGCGCACACAGCGCACGCTGCAGTGTTTGGACAGCGCGCCGGCCAGCTGCTGTTGCCTTAACATCCCCGATCGACACTGTCCGCGGCAACAGATAGTCATCTATCATACACGTGGCGGTCGTTCATCTTCGCTGGAAACCCGACCCGTCCGCACTCGACTCTGTTTATGTCTTTCACTAACAAGGCGGGCGCGCGAGTGGGCCGACAAAAACCGAGCGCACTCTATCATGCGCCGCGGCACCTCAGCGTGCGGGCGGGTCGTCCGCCGTCGGCGCGCGGCTCCGCCGGCGCCTGACCCCCGTGCGCCGCGGTCGGACCGGAGACTGGACACTGTCAGCCTCTCAGCGCCTGTCAGCGGCCGGCCTATCAAAGTCGGGCCGCGCCGGCGGGCCGCGGCGCGGCCGCGCGTCCGTCGGCGCCCCGTCACCGGCCGTCCGACCGCCCGGCAGACGGACTGTCTGCGTCCTGCGGCCTGTCCTTCCGTCCGCCCGTCCACCCGCCCGTCCGTCCGTCCGTCCGCTCATCCGTCCGTCCGTCCGTCCGTCCGTCCGTCCGTCCGTCCGTCCGTCCGTCCGTCCGTCCGTCCATCCGTCCGTCCGTCCGTCCGTCCGCCGCCCGTCCTTCCGTCCGCCCGTCCACCCGCCCGTCCGTCCGTCCGTCCGTCCGTCCGTCCGTCCGTCCGTCCGCTCATCCGTCCGTCCGTCCGTCCGTCCGTCTCCCTTGTCCGTCCGCCCACAAATCTATCTATGTCCTGCGGTTTGTCGGACCTCCGTCTGTTCGTCTGTCCTTCTCCCTCGTCCGTCCGTCCACAAATCTGTCTATGTCCTGCAGTTTATCGAACCTGCGTCCGTCCGTCGTCCGTTTGTTAAAACTCAGTGGATGTAGTAAGCACATGCGCAGCTCGCACGTACTTCTGCTGGAGCAGAAGTAACTCCAACATGGCTCTTCCTCTGCTGACGGCTGGCTCCATGCGACCCCTTAAACCCCTTACCCAGCAAGTCATCCGGATACCTCTCCGGAATAACACGCGGTGCCTCCAGTCGCCCACCATTGTCTGCCGGCCGCCAGACGACCAAGGAGCTCTTACCGGGCTGTCCTCTGGCGAGGGGGGGGGGGGGGCGGCCGATCGGCGGCGGCAGCCATTACTTGAGAAGTTTTCAATCGGCGACTGGCGTTTGATGCTGTGTTCCGCCGGCGCCAAGTGGATCCCATCAATTGGATGGGACGAGCACCCGGGGAGCGATGCCGCCGGCCCGGGACACATGGCCATTTTTATCATTTGGCCAGAATGAGCTGGCGCCCCGGCCGCCCGTCAAACTGTTTGAACTTGGAATGAAGCGCCCGTTGTAAGTTAGCGGCGGAGGGGGCGGCGGGATCGGCAGTCAGGGACGGGGATCCCCCGACGGGGAGGGAGGGACCGGCGTTCAGGAACGGGGATCCGGAGAAATAGTCTGAGATCAGCGAGAGTGGGAGGGTTTGGAGACTGATCTGGGTATCGGCAAATAGAGACCACGACCAGGAGCCATGGAGGCGGGTGCAAAGGTGCCGGCGGTATTACTTCATGACAGACAATGTGCGGTCGTGGTCAGATGTCCATAGCGCAATGTACACTCTGCAGCGCCGATTTTTGGCGGTGATGCGGCAACCCACAGAAGCAACGAAGACACGGTCTTGATGATGCATAAAACAGCTGAAATCACGGCGTCACAAACCAGCATACCACTGCACGTGGCCGTCGGCGAACGCGATTATGCGAATACCGTACCAATTCACTTCGCAATCACCTGAAACCGAGCCGAACACAGCCTGGTTAGCTCGCCAACTGTTACCGGCTGATGAGCTGCCGACACTGCCACTGGAACGCGGCTTGCTTTGTCAGGGCCACTGGCACACTGCTTGTTAGCTGCCGTGCCTCCTGAATGCGAGCCGAGAAACAGCCATGCGCGGTTTGCCAGGCCGTGAGGACGTCATCAACCAGAATGCGCCGCTCATAGCACCACGAGTGTGTCATACAGGATACTAAAGCATGCATACCTCCCTCACAATGATCCCTGTCTTCTGTTCCAGGTTCTTCCTCAAGTTCTTCTTGAAGTGTAACCAAAACTGCCTAAAAAATGCAGGGAACCCAAGAGACATGAGGAGGTTCCAGGTAAGGCTTCGTGACAAGTCTCAATAGGCGGTTTTTCATTTGCTGGAGTGCTGGGCCCATGCCAGAATCGTTTGGGGCTGTTTTAACTTGCCAGATGTGTTTTCAGGGGCGATGACCGTGACTTGAATGACTTGAGTGTGGTCAGGCGGCTTCTGTTGCGGTCTAGAGACTTCTGCGCTTTATAAACACGGGTCTGCGTATAATTTAGTGTGTGGTCAACAACAGGGAGCAGAAAGGGATGGGGAGGGGCAGGGGACATCGAAGACAGTTACTGGATATTGAGACAGCTAAGTTTGTACCTCGGGTACTGCTCGGGTTTGAACACAATATCGAGGTTTTTCGGCTCATCAAACTTGCATCCTGTGGTCTGCACGGACAGTATATCCGGCCCCAGCTGCATCGCCCGCTCGTTGTTTTGCACTCGGTTGTTTGGGGGTGAGGGGGGCTGGCGTCTGTGATTACACGTGCTATGCACCTCTGCAGCGAATGCATGTCACGGGCGAGCTGGCTGCGGTGGCGTTTGCTTCCGATGACGTAACCCCAGCCACGGCGGCGTCGAAGAGTGTGTCCAGTCAGTTCACATCCTCCACTGTCTGGTTGCTTGAGCTGGGACACCAGCCGCACGAGCAGGGCCGGTTTATACCGAGCGACATCTGCCGTAAATAAACACTTCAAACGGGAAATTAAACATGACAAAATGATGAGCAGTTAGCAATGCTGTCAAATACTTGCTGCGTCCCGAACTAAAACAAACGCCCGTGCACCCGATGACGGCTGGCGTATCGCATTTCCAGCTCTCATTTCCTTGCGGTGAAAAACTTAATGTTGTTCAAACAAAGCCGGGGATTCTTGAACAGCTTGTAGCGTTTCCGCTGGCCCGGCGAGGGTGTCTGTCAGTGGTGCTCTTATCTTGTCCCCGCGGTCCCCGGGCGATGACGTCACTGACGGCTGCCGCCACCAAATGTGGGCTGGCGGGGCTCCGTCTGCGTCTGACCAGCCCACGATGCACCACTGCCCGCGATGACAGACGTATGGATGGGACATGGTGGGCGTCCGGCCACGTGATATGGTGATGTACCATACGCTGTGGCTGGTGGTGTAGCGTTGGCTGTGTACGGGCGAGTGGTATGGAGCTTCTCGTGTGCGTTGTTTGTGATGAAAGGCCAACGCCGGCGATGCGGGATACGGTGGAGCCCTACCGCCAGAGCTTAACGAATGGCAACGCTCCACTGTCCGTGCTGTGTAGGACACTGGCGTTACCAGGGGAGGGAGTGGGGAAGAGTGCGCCCCCCTCCCCTAAAAGCGTGTCTTTCATGTTCACCGCGATGGCCCCTGACAGAAAATTAACAAACCAACGAGATGTCTTCTGAGCTGAGCTAGGTCACCCCACTTAAGAAAATTCGGACTGCACCCAGGTTTGGGACCTACACTGCCCCTATTCCGTGACATTTGCTGTAATGATCAGAGAACCAATTTTCGCAAAATCGTCTGGAGGTTTCATTCGGGGTGTAAGTCAATATTATACCATAACGTTCATCAGGCCCTTCATGATAATTCAGAAACGTTATGGTGAGATGTGGCGGTGGAGAAGAGAGGGACAACAACTGAACTGTGAGCTGCACTCATGCAGCGATGCACCGCCGCCCATAACTTGATGCCACACCACCGTCTGTGCCTTGGTACCGCACCACTGCTCGTGACTTGGTGCTTCACCACCGCCTGTACCTTGATGCCACCCCGCTGCCCATGACCTGCTGCTGCACCGCTGGCGGTGACCTGGTGACCCAGCTGCCCCTGCACCTCGCCAGGTGGTGATCGGGCCGACGGTAGACGTGTCCGGCCCCCTGCTAGCCGTCTCCGACAACATGTTCGTGCACAACAACAGCAAGCACGGTCGCAGGGCCAAGCGACTCGACCCCACCGACGGTGAGTGACCGGCGCCTCTGACGTCACCGGTTCCCGCTGGCCGGCGCCTCTGACGCTAGTCCCCGCTGGCCGGCGCCCCCGACGTCACCAATCCCCGCTGGCCGGCGCCTCTGACGTCACCGGTCCCCGCTGGCCGGCGCCTCTGACATCACCGGTCCCCGTTGGCCGGCGCCTCTGACGTCACCGGTCCCCGCTGGCCGGCGCCTCTGACATCACCGGTCCCCGTTGGCCGGCGCCTCTGACGTCACCGGTCCCCGCTGGCCGGCACCTCTGACGTCACCGGTCCGCTGGCCGACGCCTCTGACGTCCCCGGTCCCTGCTGGCCGGCGCCTCTGACATCAACGGTCCCCGTTGGCCGGCGCCTCTGACGTCACCGGTCCCCGCTGGCCGGCGCCCCTGACGTCACCGGTCCCCGCTGGCCGACGCCGGTAGCAAAGCAGGGGCTGGAGCCCATGTCCGTCCGTTTTACCGCTATGTGTTGGAGAGCCCCGGCGACACTTGGCCTGGCGCAGGCGCACGGATGAGAGTATCGATACACTGCTAAGATGCGCGTCCACAAAAAGTATTTACGGCCCACAAAAGTGCGGTGCCGCCGTGTCGGTGATTTGTTATCCCATTTGGCGGCCACGAGAGGAGCGACAGCTGAGACATCACGGGATCTCATGGCGCCCCTCCTGCCAGATGCTGCATCCGCCCACACCCATCACCGGGTGGGGAAGACGAAGATGACGGAACAAAAGAGCGTAGCGGGAAATGCGATCCTTTCGTTCTGCTGCTCTCCTATGAGCGGCCTCTGCATACACTGAAAGTTAGAGTATGTTAGGAGACATTCAAGCTGTGCAGAATTCATCCGGTATTCGTGAATAATGAGTGTGATGCATCCAGCTTGTTGCTAAGACATCAAGTATCACTCATTGCTGCACGAATGCAACACGAGCGCTGAGCTTACTGGGAAGCACAGCATAGGTACGGCTCATGCCATGCATCTATCATGCCATGGAGTTTTATTTCATATTTGATATTTTGCTTTTGATCCGCGCCCTAAAAGCCAGAAGAGATCGATGAAATTAATGATATTGAAGACTGTAAAAATCTGCACTGCCAGCCTTTAAAGATTGCACGAGAATTACAAATTTAGTTTAACTGAGCATTAGGCTCAAATTAAATCTCAACTCAAGGTAGTGTGTGCGATTCAGTCCGCATTGGAATTCTTCTTTATTACCAGTCGCTGCATTCGCATATTTTCGGACATTATTTTTGAGAGATTGGCCGAGAATACGATGCCGATGACTGGAGCACCAACTTGCTTATTCACTCAACAAACTTAATGGGAGGACCTAAGATGCATGGTGCATTTACAAAAGGTAATTTTGCTGTCCAACAGGGCACACAATGAACAATGAATTGACAGTGAGGGCTAAGTCAACGGAAGGGGGGGGGGGGGCGCCCCTTTTACCAACGTTTTTTTCCCCATATATGACCCCTGACAAAAAGCTGAAAACCGACGGGGTGCGCTCTCACCGAATTCCGCCCCCGCCCCCAGCGCCCCCCCCCCCCAACGTAGGGAAATTTTGGCTGAGCCACTGGTCAAAAGGCACTTCTTGGGCAGATTTCGATAACGGCGAGTTATGAACGCATACTTTAAATTATGCGGCAAATTTAGAGCGATCTCAAATAATCAAAGCGTCCAACGCAGGTATTTGAAGACTTGCTCGAACCTTTGGTTCGGGAAAGTCTTCAAATATCCAAGCAGATGGTCTACAGGTTATAGCGGCCACTGCCGTGTAGAGTAATGCTGGTCGAGACACCACACCGGAGTAGAAAGCACACAACTGCCGGCGGTCAGTTTGCCAAAGCATCAAAGCCGTGTTCCATATCATACTTATATGACGAGGGCAGCCCCACTGCGGTCACCTTTTCATTAAAAGACGCGTGACGACTGAAGTTGCCCAAAATTTGGTCCTTTCTTTAATATAATGCAAAAAGCTGTACTTCTGAAACGAAGTGGAGTTTGCGTATGAAATACAAATAAAATATTGCTACTTCTACACATTTTTGTTAAACTGGCCCTGTTTCAACGCCAGGCGCCAAAATTCCTTTATAAATGGGAGCACGGCCATATGACGCTCGCATCCCTTAGGATCTAGGTCGAAGCAGTCTTCGCATGAGAGAAAAAAAAAACGTCAAGAAAAATGTCACGGCGCGTATCAGACGGAGATGCCTCAGTTCTTGGGGTCAGAAACAAACCGGAGAGGAACACATTTTTCAATAATATTACATTTCAAGAAACTAGGAGGGATGCATGAATTATTGCGGTTCAGGTTATTGCGGTTATTGCGGTTCCTCTGCAGAACGATTCATGGCTGAACTGAATTTCTACCTTCGGCTGATGCTGAGAACCGCACTTCAATCCATTGAATAAGATTGTCCTCTGTCCGGTGAGAACACACAATCACCCGCAAGCTTGTTCGTGAACAGCTGGCCGGCCGATGGCTGAGGTCGCGAACGGACTCAAATGAACGCGAACTGTTCACCAACAGCTAACAAACAGGATGCCTTGCAGAAAATGGACGTTAAATGTTTTATTTTTGCAGGGGTTGGGGGAGGTGCATCCAGAACTGTGTTCCGTGATTGGTAATATGTTTTTGGCGTCTAAACCTTTCATTTCACTCGTTCTTGCCGATGCAAATGCGTATGTCTCACTTCGCGGATCATGTACACACTCACCATCGCTTGAGACGCCCGAGTGGCCAACCAAGCGAGTGACCTGAGTTTCAAAGCGGCTACTGCGAAGCCCGGGAATTTCATGATCGGAAAACGCGTAGCGAACGCCTCTGTATGCTGTTGATCCTCACGAAAGAAAACAGACGAAAACGAGCAAAGGCCGGTCAGCATCTCAGTCATCAAAGGCCCCGCATTCGTCACGAATCAAATCATACCTTGCCAATTGTCACCACAGTAATGCTTTCGTGAAGTTTTTTTTTATCTGCGGAACACATTGCCTCCAACATAGTCACCCAGCGGCATTAGTGTTCCGGTCGTCTCCGGTGCAGCATATAGGCTCCACCAACCGGCAGCGCAGCGACCGCTCAGCCGGGGTCCAGTGCCAATCCGGCGCGCCGCGTCGCCGCGTCTGAAGAGGGCGCCAGTGGCGTCGGCCGCCGCGAACGTCGCCCCTCGCTGATGCGTCACTCTCTGGGGAGCGTTCTGATTGGCTGGCCGATCCCAGGAGGGCGCACCCATTGTCTCCATTGGCTTCCTGGTAAACAGGCTTGGGTGCCGGCGACGAATCGTAAAAGAAGATTGCAGAGGGCTTTGTACGTCACAGCCGCGATGACGGCCGCATGCCGGCGCCGCCGCTGGACGCTAGGGCTGGTAGGCTTGACAGGAATGCAGCCTCGCAGTCTCGAGTGCGTCTTAGCGGTCACGTATAGGAAGTCGGAGGTGAGCTATCTGGGCCCCTCGGCGCCAGCGCCAGGCCATGTCTCGGCGCTGGAGTTACTGAGTAGGTGCTCGGCTGATGAGTACAGCTCCCAGCACATCGCGCAACACATTCAAAAGGTGCTGAGGTCACCAAGGTTGGAGGAAAGTGGGGTAGCGGGTGCGCGACCACGCCTCCCGCCTGCTAGCGCAGCTGATTTAAGGGAATGTTTCACACTTGGTGACATTGAGGCAAGCATTTGATGTGATGAGACAAGCTCTCTTATAACTATTGGTATACTTTTAAGTGGAAAAGACTTCTCAAGATACCACAATTTCTATGTCTAGTAAATATGCGCCTCGGTGCGTCATTGTCTGATTACCTCATCATACCTTACACAACAATGATTGGGAGCCAAATGAGAGCCGTTATATCTGGAGGTCGCACTCACGAACGCCAGATATGAACAATTCGACTTTTGTATATTTTTCTCGGCCATGACCGCAGCATGGCTTGTGAAACAACAAGATTTGAATGATGTTATTATGACGTCATGAATGCCACGGGACTGAAATATTCGCCCCGAAATACTCTCACCACTTTCGCGGGCGTGTAGTGCAGATACTAGAAGAGTTTAGGTCTTAGGAAGAGCGGGGCTGTGAGCTGCACCGGAAGGTCTCCAGCATGGCTATTTCAGCTCAAAACCCTATATAAATGCGGAACACTCCTTTTAAATCCATCACTGGGATTGGGTTGGGGATAGGGTTGGGGTTGGGGGTTGGAGGATTGAGAGGGAGGGGTGAAGGGCAAATGTGCGTGGGTCAACGTTGTGGGATATTTGGTAGAATCCCACAAAGAACTTGCAGGCCTTTCGCGACGGATTTATTAGACAGGGACGCAATCGAATACCAAATCTGACATGCACCAAAAATGGGGTAAACAGGAGCGAAACCGTTCGTTTGACAACAGTCCTATTGAAACAGCGGGTGTCTCTTATTATGGAATGGTTTTTGTCTGTCATCATGTGCTATTCGACATCTTATCATCAAGTACCTCAAACGTAAAATCCCGAACAGGCATATGGTGAAACAAAAATACGCCCGAGTGGGAATAGCCGGTCTTTTATAAGCCAGTTGACATTCGAACGATTAGGGCTCCGTTTAAACTAGTTAGTAAGCATAGATAAGACAGTTGTATTAGTCTTATTCCTCGGAAAAAAACAGGAGAATAGAGGTATAGTTAGGTTGATATTTCAGCAATATGTCTTTCTCGAGGCGATAGCAGAATTTACTTCTGTTGAACAGTCACTTCGGCCGTTGTTTCGAGAAAGGCATGTTGCCGAAACATCAACCGTACTATATCTCTATTCTCCTGTTTCTCCGAAGAATAACGCTAATACTGCTGTCTTATCTATGTGGCTAATGTTCCTCGCTAATACACTGGACAACGTACGTAATTAGTGAGCATTCCAGATTTGGTGCGAAGTTTAATTATTTCCTGGTTTAGGTCCCTGTCTTTTAATGAAAAACACTCGGTTGTCTTCAACGACACGGCCGAAGCCTTGGTTAGGGCAGGCACAATGTTGGCATAGCTCGCCCTGGTGGGGAAGGCCCCCCATCACCGGATTTGACTAGTTTGATTTCAAGGGGACATACTTTTTTCTTTTTCCTTTAATTTTTGTTCTTTCCCCTGGAACAGCAGCCAGAGAAGCTAATGGAAGGTGCAGTTCTGTTTGCATTTTGAAATAGATAAGATGAAGAATGCGGTAGCTAACTTGCTTGATGAAATAAACCGCCCATATCCGTTTGTCGACATTCATCTTACAATGGTTTAGTGAACTTTTTCTAAACCGATCAAGTACAGGAGCTTTGTGAAAACCTCACCTTTGTCACCTGTGACCTTTGTCTCCGAGACTTTGTCACCTGCCACTTCAGGCCTTGTCACCTGCCACTTCAGGCTTTGACACCTGCCACTTCAGGCCTTATCACCTGCCACTTCAGGCCTTATCACCTGCCACTTCAGGCCTTATCACTTGCCACTTCAGGCCTTATCACCTGCCACTTCAGGCCTTGACACCTGCCACTTCAGGCCTTGTCACATGCCACTTCAGGCCTTGTCACCTGCTCTTGACGCTACAAGTGTCATAGATAACTTTGACATTAATGATCATTGTGACAGACTATTATTCAACAAAAAGTGGTTTCACAGCGATATTGCATAACGTTAAAAAAACTTTGCAAGCTTGAGTGACACCTTATCATAACACAGAAATGAAGGCAGTCAAGATTGAGCACCTGCCGTAACCAAGATCACAAATCTTGAGTGAACGTAGCTAGCGGGAAAACAATCAATTTTTGTCATGCCGGTCACTGCATTGAGTCAGCTCGCAATACGATTCAGAGAGCACAATCATTTTACTCCCGTGGTCTGGCCTGAAACTTCAACGAGTTATTGATGTCGAATATCCGTTCCTAGTGATCATTGACTTAAGATTTTATCATGTCAAGTCCAATTAATTGACCGTTTTGGAATCACCTGCTTCAACGATATGCTTGGGAAGTGTGTGGGCAGCCAAAATTTGTCAATTTTTGTTTATAAACCAACCACTGCGGATGAGCCCCAGGCCACCCTACATGTGGGACACTCCCAAAATACCCGTGCCACAGCGAACAGTCGGTCTCAGGCACTGGCCGGTGACCTTCTTTGCCGCTGTCGTCTGTATATTATGCACCTTACAGAAATTGTGCGTGTGAGCTTTGATGCTTGCTTCACAATGCTACCACTTCATATTTATCAATGGATCTCACATTTGCTAGTAAAGGTTGAAGCAGACAAGCTCAGGAATGTTGCCTCGTGGTACGTCCAGGCGTATCGATCTCCTGTTCACGAGCGACCTTGGACTCTATCGTAGCTTATAATTATATGCGCATTTTGCGATCGGCCTTTCACTGTAATGGAGAATGAGCATTACTGATTATTTACCTTATGCAGGTACCTACATGGCATGCTGAAGCTGCGTGCGCCTACCAGATACGCTATTGTACGATTTGCTCATTTTGCCCAAATTGGCCGAATTGATAAATCTCTTTGGTGTTGCCAACACATTTCTTTAAAATGTGTGATGCGCGTTGCAGTGCGAAGCCGGAGGAAATCTGCCCCATTTTGCCTGGCTGCGTCCGATCAAAGACATTCCAGATCTAGCTGCTGCTCCAGCTGTGTCCGACCGACTTTCGTTTTGCTGCCATCTAACGACAAAACATACAACTTCAGGTTTTCTGTCTCCGCCGGCGACGCCGTGCATAAAAGCTATCAGTCCCAGCGAGGGCTGGACGACAGGCGGCTCAACGGTGATCATCATCGGCGACAACTTCTTTGACGGCCTCCAGATTGTCTTCGGCACGATGCTCGTCTGGAGCGAGGTATGTAGGGCCCAGAATGGTGGCGCTCCTTTTCTCCCACAACGACCGTTGGCTTAACACACCATTTCCTAAATCTAAGATCGAATCGGCTTCGTGGACTGTAATTTATCATCACTAAGTACTCCTCTTTTCATTTGGTAGGTGTATTACAATTTTGCCATCGCAAATTCTGAGGAACTGTTTTTTCGTCCATTTAAAAACTGCTACAGCTATGTTGTATGATCGTTCGCTTGGCATCAATGCAATGATAACATCCTTAACATAAATCCCAGAAACCTGACCTAAGTAGCCTGCTGACCTGACAGACCTGTGCGTGTAACCCGTACGTGTGTGACCTGCGCCTGTGCCCGCCAGCTCATCACGTCGCACGCCATCCGGGTGCAGACGCCTCCGCGTCACATCCCTGGAGTCGTCGAGGTCACGCTCAGCTACAAATCAAAACAGTTCTGCCGCGGCGCGCCCGGCCGCTTCGTCTACGTCTGTGAGTGAAGCGTCAGCCGCCACGGAGCCCACGGGCTGGGACTAGGACCAGGGACAGGGAGGAGATGGGGGGACTCGTCGCTGTTGCTGGCAACTCACGTTTGGGATATGCTGGGGCACGACACGAAGGAACCAAGCATCAGACTCCGTGCAGTGTGCTGGGTTCGCATGTAAGTGTCGGCATCCCTACAGTCTGTTCGTTCCGGGCTACGACTAGCAGCAGCAGCATAAATTATGCGTCAAGCCTTGAGACCGTGCTTGCGCCCAATACAACTGCCGGAACATGATGGTGCGATTTGCGCTTATCTCCATGCGGACCTCCATTTGCTGGTCACATTCGCGATAGTATATTTCGGCTTACCAAAGGGTTTGCATCTAATATATTGCACGCATACCGAAACAGCATAAAAAGATCCAGTAAGCAGTGTCACCGTGAGTGGGTCGGTCGCATCGCGACGTGCCCCGCTCCGAACCCTCCTGCGGCCCGTCTCTGACCCTCCCCTCCGGCTTGGCCTCTGATACGCATCGCTCCGACCACCCTCCCCCCGCCCGGCCCCGGCTCTGACACGCCTCGCTTCGCTTCCCCCGGCTCCGTCACACCTCACTGTACAACCCCGGCTCTGACACGCCTCGCTCTGCCTCCCCGACTCTGACACACTTTGCTCTACCTCCCCCCGGCTCTGACAACGCCCGTGCGCCCGGCAGCGCTGACGGAGCCGACCATCGACTACGGCTTCCAGCGGCTGCAGAAGCTGGTACCGCGCCACCCGGGCGACCCGGAGCGGCTCCCCAAGGAGATCATCCTAAAGCGAGCCGCCGACCTGGCCGAGGCGCTCTACAGGTGAGCAGCGGTCCTCGCGCGGCGACGCTGACCGGCGCAGCGCGGGAGGGGCATGCGCTAGTCTCAGTTGACCGGCACAGCCCTCCTGAAGAGGTGCGTTCTGACGGAGGAACGGCACTGGGAATGTCCTTGCGCCGTACGGTTTTCGCTACGAACTATGACTTTGTCAGGATGTCGTCCGCTGACCTGCTCTCCTTCTGGCTCACGTGACCAGCCTGTCAGTTGTGACATGTCACTCGCTGGCCCGCCGGCAGTGAGACGCGTGCAGCGATCAACTGCAGTCCGTAAAATACTTCCGTGTTAGCATCGACGGTTTGGGCGCTGGGCCCTCCCTGCGGCTACGACCGAGGGATAACAGCCCGTGTGCGCCGTTCCAGCATGCCGCGGAACAACCAGCTATCGCTGCCGGCTCCCCGCTCGCCAGCCATGAACCAGGCGTCTCCCATGTCCGGCTTCAACACGTACGCCGGCCAGCTGGCTGTCAGCGTGCAGGCGGACGCCGCCAACGGACAGTGGTCAGAAGGTGAGCTCGCCGGTGGACTGTCGTCAGAAGGTGAACTCGCCAACAGACAGTGGCCAGAAGGTAAATTCGCCAACGGACAGTGGTCAGAAGGTGAGCTCGCCGGTGGACAGTTGTCAGAAGGTGAACTCGCCAACAGACAGTGGTCAGAAAGTAAACTCGCCAACAGACAGTGGTCGGAAGGTGAGCTCGCCAATGGACAGCGGTCATAAGGTGAGCTCGCCAACGGACAGTGGTCAGAAGGTAAACTCGCCAACAGACAGTGGTCAGAAGGTGAGCTCGCCAACAGGCAGCGGTCAGAAGGTGAGCCCGCCAACGGACAGCGGTCAGAAAGTGAGCCCGCCAACGGAAAGTGGTCAGAAGCGAGCTCGGCAATAGACGACGATCAGAAGGAGAGCCTGCCAAATGGGGGATAAGAAGGTAAAACCGTGAACGGACAGTGATTAGAAGGTCGCCGACGAACAGTGGCGAGGGGATAGACCCGCCAACGTACGGTGGTTACCGGGCGAAATATCTCAAAAATATGTTTTTGCCTCTTTAAAACCACCGCATAGGGTTGTATCGCCGCAATTACCCGCGCAACCCGTCAGTGTTGCCAGACAAGCTGCTGGGAGCCGGACCGCCGAGTCAGCCGGTCCGGCCTTCCCGCCGCCCCTTCTCGGCTACGCTCCGGACTGACTGACAACAGGTGGTGGGTTCGCAGACGAGTACGGCCGAGGTCAGAGCAGCAGCGCTTCGCCCCGCGGATACTCGAGCACGCCGACGCCCAACGCCAACTCGCACGCCTCCTACATGAACGGCTACGGCTCGGCAGCGGCGCAGTTCTCAAACATGGGTACGTGCGGGGCGGCAAGGGATGGTCAAGGCGGGAGGCGTTGTGTGAGCAGGGATTTCTTCGGCGGTGGAAGTCGCGGTGCATGCCACGGTTTTACATGAAAAAGTCTGTGTCTACATGTTGATTGGTTCTTAGGAAGGCTAAATACATACCGTTTGGCACTAAGGTGTCTACCCAACTGGCTCTCCCGAGTCTGCGAGAAGTGCTCGCTGTTCTGTTCGAACTGCTTAGATTCAATGTTCAATAGTTTGGTTCGCAGTTTCGGTGTCTGATCAGGCAATGGGGCGTCTCCTGGGTGTTCGTTTGGTTTTCGTTTCATTTCATCCTCAGCACTGCAAATGTGAAAGAATACCAAAAATCTGTCTTGCTCAGCACCGTTACGTGAACTTTGATACTTGGTATATGTCTGACTGACTGAATTATGGTCTTTTCAGGCATGGGAGGAATCATGTCATCGCCGTTCGCTACCATGAACGCATTTGCACTGTCTGCTGCCGGCGGCGGACAGCCATATGCATCGCTGACGTCAAAATGATACTAGAGACATCTATGTGTGGTAATATGAACTATTGACACTACACCAAAACACCGCCGGGGACTGCGACGGGACACAGGTGTGCAGCATGCGTGGAAGGAGAATGGCGGACGGCGCGGCGGAAGTGGGCGGCGGATTTTGAGCTTTAGTATGTTTCCTATTTCTTGTCAGTGATATTAATTCGCTACGATGTGCTGATGAATACGTGACAAGACAGCCGTTGGCGTTCTCTGGCTTCCGTCAGCCTTCAGTACCACATTTCGGTCGTCGATATTTTGTGATGTTCGTTTACTGTTTGTCACTACCATTGGACCGTGCCGGCACGTGGTGCCGCATGGCTTGAACGCGATATTATTAGATATTTTGGCAGGAGCTCGCCGCCAGATCAGTCAGGACTGGTGCAAACATATCATACTCAATCAACGAGCTGTGCCTGAGAGGCACTCTCGCACGGACATACAGGAAACGGAACATGTGCCATACTATGTCAGTTATAATCTAGTCACTCTACTTGTGCTTCTTGTCAGCTGCCTGAGTTGTATGTCTGACTTCTTGAATGTCGTAACGTAGGCGGTGGTCAGCGGTCTCGTGACCACCGCGAATCATCAACATTGCTCCGTTTCATATATGCGTGTGTTGTACGGTGTACATATATACGTGCAATATCAGAACTGGTCTTTTTCCCGTCTTTAGCAGACCACTGCATTTCATTCCACTGTCACACAGGCGATTCTGTTACGCTTTCCATGAACATCCTGCCTGGATATGGAACATGCCAGCGCTCAGCAAAACACCTACACGGAACAGCTCCGAATTGTTCGGGCTTTAGCTTGGTCGATCCTCCTGTTCAGTCGGTCCTCCTCCTGTACATCGGTCCTCCTCCGGTTCGTCGGTTCCTCCTTCTTAAGGACGGAGGAACACGCCAAACTAGCCGATGACATTGCAAGGCATTCAGCTACCCGTACAAGGCGAGTTGGGGGAGCCATAACCTCACGGCCGGTGGCTCTCGACGTGTCTACACGTGTAATGGGAGGTTCTCGGGGTGTAGGCCAGACTGCAGTCAGCCAGTCTGAGGGTCGTAGGCCGGACTGCAGTCAGCCAATCTGAGGGTCGTAGGCCGGACTGCAGTCGGCCAGTCTGAAGGTCGTAAGCCAGACTGCAGCCAACCAGTCTGAGGGTCGTAGGCCAGATTGCAGTCAGCTCGTCTGAGGGTCGTAGCCTGGCTGCAGCCAGCCAGTCTGAGGGTCGTAGGCCAGACTGCAGTCAGCCAGTCTGAGAATAAACACGCCGAGTAGCCACTGACCAAGGAGCAGATGCGGTAAATGAAACAACAACGACAACCAAACTGCGGTCATTGGGACGACTGTAACGACTTGGCCAGGTCACGTGTCTATAAATCGCATGCGTACGCAGGTGTCTGCTGCTCAAGAGTGGGCGACTGAATATCAGATATTTATATAGACTTAATGTCGGGCATAGAGGCATATCGGACATCGAACTAGGCCACAGGCTAATTTAAGCCCACCGCCGCTACTGTCATATGGGAGATGGCCTGACGCCAGCTCCGAGCTTGTCACGTCACGGAGCCATGCCGCTGCCGTTAGTCGGCGTATGTAACGCGCTTTTACGCACGTGTCCGTGACACCCAACTGCCACCAATGGCTCTGCAAGATGCACCTAACCGTGATGGCAAGTTTCTCCTCAGCGTTCCAATTCACAAGAATGAAGGCTTTGACCCAAGCGTCACCCCTGAGTTTATGAAGCTGGTTGGTACGTCAGGTACATCAGCCGCTGGCACTAATCCAAAGGCACAGAGCATTTTCACGACTGTATTGTACGTCTGTAGAAAAATAAACACCATCCATCATATCCAAGGCGTCCGAACATCACTCAGCACAGTTAATCGCTGCCAAACATTGGTGAAACATCGTGACAAGAAAGATGGCGGCGTTCGGCTGTCCGGCGGTGGACAAAACGCGGTGACGAGACTCGATCGCCTCGCCTTCCTCCAAAGGGCTCTGGCGGACTAGCCAGTGCACGCAGCTTCAGTCAGCACTCAGCGACTGACCAGTGTACACAGCTCCAGTCTCACCAACTGGCAAGTGTTCACAGCTCCTCCATTCACCTCCAACGGGCCGGCGGCCGCTCCAGCCTACCACTTCTGCAGCGGTGCGCAGCGGGCGTGTTCAGCACTAGCAGTACGGGTAGCCGGGGCAGGCGGCAGCACTGACGCCGGCCGGGTATTGGCCCGTGTACTGGGGCAGCACGGCGTTGTTGCAGTAGGGGAAGTTGGGGCAGGCGGCCGGCGCCAGACCGGCCGGGTACTCGCGGGCCAGCGGCGCGCCAGACGGCGCCAGGCGGGCCAGGTTGAGGGCGGCCAGCGTGTTGGCGTCGTCGCCGCAGTACGGGTAGTTGGGGCAGGCGGCGGGCGATACGCCGGCCGGGTACTGCACCTGGGCCGCGCAAGCGGCGATCAGCACGGCGAAGGTGACCTGCGGACCGGAGGTGACAGTGAGCGCGGTCACCAGGCAGCAGGAGTGGAAAGCCATGCATTTGATTGAAAGGGAGGAGGTGTGGTTTCTATAAAACACAACCTTACTGTTCCTGGAGACCTTCAGCAGACTTCCGGGTACCTTGTGCCTCACAGTCGATGATACAAACATGGAAGGAGTAGGGGAGTAAAGGAACGGTAGTGTCTTGAAAATAGGTGTGAAATTTCACACCTATTTTTTCGTGCGTAGTCCTGTTCATTGAGCAACACACATTGCAATGAATAAGTTACTCAAGTGGCACACACCAAGCGCTAGTTCTCGAGCTCACTTCAGTTATGTATGGTCATCTAAAGGTAGACTTGGCCACTTCAAGAACAGAAATATGGGCTATACAGCGTCTGAAAAGCCACATTATCCGATCTTTTTAGAACTTCCCACTATATAACGGCATTTGCCAACAAGCAATAAAACGCATCCTTAGCCTAGAGTTGTTTCCCGTTGTTCGTTCCAGCTGACTTACCAGAGACTGCATGGTGTCAGCTGAGTGGAGCCCAATGGAAGGATGTCCGCCTCTTCGCACGTGGCGTCTTATATAGCGGCCGCCAGCCAATGTCATGTGTCATTGGAATTCAGCGCGCAGCACCGTCAGCTATGTAGGCGCCAGAGGCCAGGCGGCGAGCATCGAAACTCGCCACACAGACAACCAATTGGTCCAGGGCAGCCTCAGGGAACCATACGGCAGGCAGCGACGGGCTAAGCCTTGCATATTAATTGGGGCTGTTAATGCTGTAAACATTGCACAAGGGTGTCTAAGCAAACTAATCGTTATCCATCGGTCGATATAGGATAGTGGTTCGCAATGAATGTAAACCATAGAAGTCATCATCGGCCACTTCAGTTAGTTGGCGTCAAAATGTCATTTGTCTTGCAAACAGTGATCATGCGACACAGCTTGGGGACTGCTGGAGTTGGAAGCATTTTCGGTCGAAATGTAGGAGATCTATAGCGGTGAAACGTGAACGTTTGTGAAGGGTTACATCTTGACATTTTCCAATGCAGGTTGATGTTGAGATGCATCTCAATCGGGAGGACATTTGATGTTCCGAAAGCGCGCGCCGGCGCCGGTTCCCGTGCGTAGGCCTCAGACGACGTCTTCGTCTCCGCAGCTGCGGGAGCGGCCCACTCGGCGATATCCGTATGGAAACAAACTGGTATCTGAGATACTCCGATGTCCTCCATAGTTGATGTCCATTTCCGCATGGAAGCATACCTGCGTCTTCAGAATCTGAGAAGCTTTGCCTGAGGTTTGCTCACACCGACGTTGTTGTTTTCGTTGTTGTTTTTGGTAATGAGTCTGACGGCCCTATTCAGCACGTCATTGCCGCCGAACTGAGTGATGCATTGTTAATAATAAGAATTATTTCCAACACATTTGCCGCCTTAAGATGCGGAAAGCCAAAGCCATTTGCGATGAAAACAACGCTAGTGCCATATCGTCTCAGACAGTCCCAGGGGTAGCAATGCACCGGCCGTCACAGTTGGCCGTGATGATGCACCGACCGTCACAGTTGGCCGTGATGACGCACCGACCGTCACAGTTGGCCGTGATGATGCACCGACCGTCACAGTTGGCCGTGGCACCTATGGGTCCTATGGGCCCCTATGGTTTGAGGAACCCCTTAGACAATGCGTATGTCTAAGTCGGATAGAGACCACGAACAGCGAACGGTCGGCTCTATGCCCATATGAGCCCTTGAAAAACCCATTCCCCAAACAGGAACGAGGCCGGGGCCCGCAATTAGCGATGTTCGGAGTCCCTAACACAACGGGGGGCTCCTGTGTCGATGAGGCGCCACGGCGCCTACCGGAGGTCCTGCGGCAGCAAGTGGCCTCAAGCCGGAACGCTGTTTAAGGAGACCCGAAGAGGGACCGAGTGGTCTCGAGACCAAAGACCAAGGGCCCGATTGGAAGACTGAGGGGTGGGAAGTGATGATTGTAGATTACATTAAAGACTCCCGCCCTTGGGGCCGGGATCTCAAATGTCAGCAAGAGAATCTCTTGCCCCAACAGGCTCGCCTGAGACAAAGCGATCCTCTATTTAGGCCAGAGGTCACCAACAACGAACAATCGGCTCCGTGTGGTCTGATATCTGGGGTCAGTTTTCCAAGTAGGAACAAGGCCAGGCTCGTGATTTACATCGGTCAGGCTCCTGTATCGTTAAGGGGCCCACAGTGCCTAACATGGCATTTTGTGTCAACATGGGGCCTCGAATCGGTCAGGGGAATATTTGTTCAACGGGGACGGACACGGGAGCCCGAATGACAGAAGCCTCTTACGCTGGTTAGGGCCCCCTGGCAATGAAAGCAAGCATGTCAACTTATGATGACTGCTCCCATTCAGGCAATGAAAGAGCCCTGTGTCTGTGAGGGCCTCCAGTACTAAACGGCGGGCCCAGCACGGGCTCATTACGCCGAACTGGAGTCTATGTGGGAATTATTTGACCACATGCAGCGATCAGGAATGCTGTTGCATCAATGAGAGTTCCTACATAGATCCAGGGTCAGCTGCGCGGGTCAGAAGGTCTCCCGCGTCAGGGAGCGGACCAATGTGATACGATGTATCTATCCCTCTAGGGGCCTCCGGTTCAATAAGGGATCCCACCTCGCATTGCCAGAATGACGGCCGGAAAACACACGGCGGTGAGACAGAATGGCCCTTCAGCCCTTGACCGACAACAATAATGTGTCCTGTAATGTACAGCTGAAAGGGACCCGTTTCCAGGAAGGAAACGAGTAGTATGATTAGTGTTGAATGGAGAGGGTCGAAATGAGCTATAAAAAGACAAACGCAAAAGGCCATCCCATGTTTGATTGAAAACTTCCATTTTTTTAGCAGAATTAACTGATGAAACATATAGCATCAAAGGGTTTGAACTTGCGGCGCTGGGTGCCGATAGTGTAGCCTGCGTTAACCACTGCGCGTCCGGGAAACCAGAGGTACGGGACTCGATTCCGCGCGTTGCCCGCCCTTGCTGTCAGGGTGAGAGGCAGGCGACGCCATATAGCGCCAGCAGCTGAGTGCGTCGTAAAGTCCGAAGGACACGACCGCAATCTCTGCAAGTAGGGACAACGATGGCTTCGGTTTGCAGCTTCCGCCAAGCGGAACAGCGTTGCTCACTGCAGGTAGGAAACGCCAGGGGTGCGTGCAGTGCACGTAACAATAGCCATCGTAAAATAATGGCCTTGAATGCCTTCAGACTTGATTCGTACATACCAAAGGTTAGCCTGGGCAAGTCTTTTACGGAGGTTCTACGAAACGAACGAAAAATGGAGGTTCTATCTTTCCTTTTTCCAGCTCCACCACCAAATTCCAGCACCATTTCGCGGTGTTGTTAAGGTCATTCCGTTATAAGCACCAATCTAAAACTGTACTGTTTAAATATACGCACAAAATGTCTCTTCATGTGCTATTTTATGTCCTAAGGTGTTCGAATCTTCTTCTTGTAAATGCGCTATCATTTTCATCTACCTGTTGGCCACGACCTAGCCTTAACCGCGGGCCGACGCTGCGCGACCTACGGAGCCCGCAACACCTGGCGTTGGGTTTTTTGTTAACACGCGCTCATTTGACTTGAGTGGGGATCAAATTGACCCCCGAAGGTTTTTCCAGAATGGTTTCCGAACGACGCGGCGAATCCGCGCAAAATTTTGCAAAGCTGTACAAAAATGAATAGCAGATCGCTGTGTATCAAACATTTAGATGTATCTTGCAAGGTCGTTGATCTGTGGTTTTATGGTTGGTTGGTTATGGCAGATCCAAATCAGGCCATAGTATCAGCAAAGTCAATTTCTAGGGAATCGTTCAATCTGATGCAACAACGGAGTGTTAAACGAAGCCATACATCTCTAGGATGCTTTTTGAGGAAATGCCAAAATTGTATGAGCAAATTACATTGACCTTAAGTCAGGTATGAAGGACAGGCCAAGGTCAGAACAAAACTATTTATTACTTTAAGGCTTGTTGCATGTGATAGTTTCTAGTCCTCATTTCGAATTTATTGATATCAGCAACTACATTCTACACCTTTCATAGACTTCGTACAGGTCAGAAGAGAACATTATCCCGAAATGACCCAGGTAAACATTTTGTTTTTAAGAACATACCGCTTACCGTAATCTTTATTGCCCATTCAAACGCAAAACTTGTATGACTTTGGTCACAGTCTCGGTCTTGTCTTGTCACAGTCTTGATTTTGATCACAGGCAGTCTTGCATGATTGAGGCCATCACGACCTTCAAAATGTCAAACAAGATTGCTGACCTTAAATAAGCATGTGACATGTTGGTTAGAAACTGTGATCTAGGTTCTGGGGGCACTTCGGAGACCTCCTGGAATTTGACCTTGTTTAACCTTATTTGACCCACAGGTCATGTCCTAAGCACCTGGAAATTTGACCCAAGTGAGTTCACGTACAGGTCAACACACCCTGCGAGTTTGGTTTTTCTAGCTTCCTTAGTTCTCGAGATCTCAGCTGGGGGTCAAATTGACCCCCACACGAGCGAAAGGTTTCCAGCCGACCACCCGGGCTCGTGTTAAGAAATACGAGTGCGCATGCTCAAAACCATGTTATATAATTCGAAACACTAATCGATTTTGAGTGCTGAACATTTCGAAGCAAACATGGCCTTGGCCTCGTTGATACAAACTGATGGCCTGTTTGACCTTCAATCCACCTTCGCGGAGTCCTTGATATCTCTGCACAACCGAGACCAAAATTTTGACCAAGTGTCTGAGTTATAGTGGTTTACGAAGACTCATTTGGATCATTGTATAATGAAAAATACCGGCGATTTATTTCATGCACTCGTAAACGCATGGTTTTTAAACTTATAGACCATAAATATCAAACAGAATTCATCTCGTAGGAGCGTCTAGCTTCTATTCCAGTTATGGAAGAGGAATTATGTATATAACTGTGTATAATATATATGCCCTAATATGCATATATATGCATATATAACATATATAATATATATTATATGCATCTATTATATATATATATATATATATATATATATATATATATATATATATATACATGCATACATTTATATATATGCATGCCTTCGGGAACAACTACGGCATATACGGGAATTTTTCCTTGGGAGGGGGGGGGCTATCCCCATCGGACGGCCGCTTGTCAACCCTGTGCTCCCTCCCCCCCCCCCACTCCTGCCAACCTTCCTCACGAACGCCACATATGAATGACCCGACCAGCAAATTTCTCTTGGTCTCTTGATCACCGCATGGCTTATGGGATAATAGGTTTTGAATAATGCCAATATAACGCCATGCATGTCAAGGTAACATAAATGCTCTCCACTTTCCTCCGCCGCTTTCACCCGGTTGGAAGTACATCGCACCGACCCATAGCCCCGGACCATTTCCGCAACTGTATTGTACGTCTGTAGAAAAATAAACACCATTCATCATATCCGAGGCGTCCGAGCATCATTCAGCACAGGTCATCACTGTCAACACCGTGACAAGCAAGATGGCGGCGTTCGGCTGCCCGGCGGTGGACGAAACTCGGTGACGAGACTCGATCGCCTCGCCTTCCTCCAAAGGGCTCTGGCGGACTGGCCAGTGCACTCAGCTCCAGTCAGCACTCAGCGACTGGCCAGTGTACACAGCTCCAGTCCCACCAACTGGCAAGTGTTCACAGCTCCTCCATTCACCTCCAACGGGCCGGCGGCCGCTCCAGCCTACCACTACTGCAGCGGTGCGCAGCGGGCGTGTTCGGCACTAGCAGTACGGGTAGCCGGGGCAGGCGGCAGCACTGACGCCGGCCGGATACTGGCCCGTGTACTGGGGCAGCACGGCGTTGTTGCAGTAGGGGAAGTTGGGGCAGGCGGCCGGCGCCAGACCGGCCGGGTACTCGCGGGCCAGCGGCGCGCCAGATGGCGCCAGGCGGGCCAGGTTGAGGGCGGCCAGCGTGTTGGCGTCGTCGCCACAGTACGGGTAGTTGGGGCAGGCGGCGGGCGACACGCCGGCCGGGTACTGCACCTGGGCCGCGCAAGCGGCGATCAGCACGGCGAAGGCGACCTGCGGGCCGGAGGTGACGGTGAGCGCGGTCACCAGGCAGCAGGAGTGGAAAGTCATGCATTTGGTTGAAGGGAGGAGGTGTGGTTTCTATAAAACACAACCTTACTGTTCCCGACGACCTTCAGCAGACTTCTGGGTACCTTGTGCTTCACAGTCGATGATACAAGCATGGAAGGAGGAAAAAAGTGAGAGAGCGGTGGTGTCTTGAAAACAGGTGTGAAAGTTCGCTTGTCCATGTGCGCAGTCGTGTTCATTAAGCACCATATATTGCACTGAACAAGTTGCTCAAGTGGCACGCACCAAGGACTAGTTCTCGAGTTTATTACGGTTATGTATGAACAACTAGAGTTAGGCTTGACCATTTCAAGAACATAACTAAGGGCTTCAAAACGTCTGGAAAGTCACATTACCCGATCTTTTAAGAGCCCCCCCCCCCCCCCAACTATATACCGGCATCTGCCAATAAGCGATAAAGCGCATCCTTAGCCTAGCGTTGTTTCCCGTTGTTCGTTCCAGCTGACTTACCAGAGACTGCATGGTGTCAGCTGAGTGGAGCCCAATGGAAGGATGCCCGTCTCTTCGCACGTGGCGTCTTATATAGCGGCCGCCAGTCAATGTCATGTGTCATTGGAATTCAGCGCGCAGCACCGTCAGCTGTGTAGGCGCCTGAGGCCAGGCGGCGAGCATCGAAACTCGCCACACAGACAACTACCTGGTCCAGGGCAGCCTAAGGGAAGCCACACAGCGGGCAGTAACGAGCTAAGCTTTATATATAAATTGGGGGCTTTTTAATATTACATACATTGCACAAAAGTGACTAAGCAAACTATCCTTTATCTATCGATCGGTATAAGAAAGTGTTTCGCAATCAATGTAAGGCAACAAGATCATCATCAGCCCCTTTAATTACTTGGCGTCAAATTGGCGCGCAGCTACAGGGAGAGCGGGAGGCTTCCCCCTTTTGCCCACATTTTTTTACTCCAGCACCATCGGCGACTTTGGCTCTTTTGCGATGAGTGCTCACTGAGGTTCGCACCCTCCTCCTCCCTACGAATGTCCTGGCTGCGTACCTGGCTGAAAAAGTGATGTAAACAAACGTTCCCACAGTAAAGGTTTCTTAGGACTTTTCTGAAGTCCAGAAATGAGTTATTTTTTCGCTCGACGTTTGCCGTGTTGGGGAATGCAGGAAGGGACGGAGGGGGGGGGGGGGGGAAGAGTGACCACCTTATCTTCGTTCCTGGATTCACTCTTGCTCTGACAGTACACCGCCATAATGGGGCAAAAACCGCAGCTGCGAGCAACAAAACGAAAGTCAGTTGCTGCTTAAGGTAATTTTCAAGAATTTACCAAGTAGGAAGTCCATCAAAATGATAGTGGCTTATGCTGGTTGGCCTAAAAAGACGGACGGATATCGGGCGTGCGGATATATCCGTCGGTGTTTTGAGGTTTGGTGCGAATGTATACCAATTAGTCTCGGCTGCTGACGGCTCGCAATTGACCTAAAAACCGAAATTCCCGCGTCGCAAGAAACTTATAACCATTGCCGGGAAGCATGGTGCCATGACGCCGACCTGAGTCGTGACGTCATACCGTGACACCGGGCTGAGCCGTGACGTCGTGCCGTGACGCTGGTCTGAGTCGTGACGTCGTGCCGTGACACCGGCCTCAGTTGTGACGTGTAATGTGCAGTCAACTGCATTCTAGTGACGTCTCTGCCTGCCATGAAACGTTGCACGAAGTACAACTATTCATGATAGCAAACCTTTCTACTCCAATGTGATAAAATTGAAACATGGCCATGCGCCACCTTTATTTTCTATAAATTTGCAAATTAAGGGCAATATCACAGCTTTTTATACTGTTCACTCATTGTCAGATCAGAAGCGTGCGATTTGATCAGAAATGCCAGTTTTGTCGGAAAGCTTCTGAGTAGCTTAGAATTTGGGTTTGAAGCAGTCACTTCTACGGGAAAAATCTCATTTGACTCCCTACTCACCACCATGGCAGTCATGGGCATAGGAACAGGGGGGAGGGGGGGGGCAGGGGGGCCATGGCCCTCCCCCACTTTTCAAGGTGGGGTGGGGGGGGGGAGCAATGTTAACTGGCCCACCACTTTTCAGATTAAGGTTGCAGTTGGCTTACTTTTGCACGGCATTAAACATGCATGCCGATTTACCTAGTTCACCAACCATCTCCCTTAAGATGCGTCACTTTTTTTGTTTGCTTATTGGCCATCACTTAGTGTTATATCCGCAAGGCCGACTCCGCACGGCCTGGATGCTGCAACGCAGGGCGTCGAGGCTGTTATTGCTATGACTTGCGAGCACGCGTGTTCAACACCAAATTACGCAGTTTCTTATCAGTAACCAACTCTGACAGGATCTTGAGCATTATAGGACGAACATGGGCTAGCCACGTTAATACAGATTGTGAACCACATTTCATCTGCAATCTATAGTCAAGGAGAACTCGATATCTATAAAGAACACGGAAAAACCATGGAACTGGAGTCTATGTGAAAACTATCGGACTGCCTGCGGTGATCAGGGATGTTGTTGCGTCATTGAGGGTCCCTGTGCTGATCCGGGGCTAACCGTGGATCGGTTAGCCCCGGATCAGCGGTTTGCCCCCGGATCAGAAGCGTGTGGATCAGAAGGCCTCCCATGTCAGGGATGGGTACAATATGATATGATATATCCTTCTAATGACATCCGGAACGACCAGGAGATCCCACCCCGTGCCACCAGAATGATAGCCGGAAGACACTTTGCGATGGGACAGAATAGCCCTTCAGCTCCTGACCGGAAACGGTAATGTACCCCTGGTGTCCCACTCAAGAGGCCCCTTGCCCGGAAGGGAATAAGGGGCCTCATTATTGCTGAGTAGAGTAAAGCTCTCATTATTGTTGAAAAGCACAGGTCGAAATGAACAACAAAAAAAAAAAAACGAACAACGTCATGCCATATTCGCCTGAGAACGTTTATTTCTTTCAGAATGTATTATTGAAACAAAATACGAACATGCCCGCCCGCAACCTCGAGAGCAAGGACAGGGATAGTCTGGGTTGCAACTTCCGTAAAACCGATAAGTTTCGGCCTCTGCAAGTGCCACCAGACGGCGGGCGCCATGTTAATCTGTCTTCTGGACAGATCAATAGCTGCTGGAACACGAAAAATAGAGATTTTACATCCACTTTTCCAGTTCAACCCCCCGATTCCAGCCCCACTTTGCGGTGCTTTAAGGGCCAATCCGTTCTTTTCATTAATCTAAAAATTGCACGCGTGAAATATGTCCTCAGACTGCCTTCTAAATACAAGATATGATGTCATGAAGCGTTCAAGGATACTTTCTCAGAAGCGTCGTCATTTTCGTCCGCCCGGTAGTCTCAACTTAATATTAGTTTCTAGACCAACTCTGCGCGGCCTACGGAGACTGCAACACCTGGGGCGAGGCTTGTGTTTCTAAAATTTTAGAGTGCGCATGTTCAAAATTAGGCCACATAACTTGTGTAACTATTTGACACAAGTGTTTAAAGGTAATCTTCGTCCACCGATGGGCCACGGCGAAATGAACCACTGAGCTTGCTCTCCGCAGATTATGGAGACTGCAACGCCTGGTGTCGAGGTTTTTGTTGCTAAGATTTGCGAGCAAGCACGTTAAAAAACATGTTAGATAGATGAAGTGCATCACTAATCGGTTCTGCCTGAATGGTGAACATTTTCAGACAAACATGGCCTTGCCATGTTAATACAAATTGTTGATCACTCGATTTGCAATCAAATTTTCGCCTCCAAATTTGGATCAAACATATCGATCTACAGCCTACCTTCGAGATGTCCTCAATATCTGTAGAACCAAGATAAAAAATTGACAAAGCTTCTGGATTCTATGGGTTTAGAAAGAGTCAGCTAACTACTGTAACTTAAGAGCGTCGGTAATTTCCTCCATGCCGTCGTTCAACGCCTGATTTCTGCAGCTTGTTGACCTCGAAATGCAAACAAAATTGAGCTCAAGGTAGCTCCTAGTTTCTGTTCTAGTTACAAGGTAAAATTAACAATAAAACGAAAAAAACCGGGTTACTTGTTAACAAGCAAGCCATATCCGAGGATTTTTTTCGAGGGGGGGGGGGGCACCATAAGATGGGCTTTTGTCAACCCTGTGTTCCATCTTGGCAAGGCTCCGGCTACGCTCCTGCCTACACACAAAAGCAGGTCAAGTCGCGCACGTTGCATGATGAGCAATGAAATGTCCGTTGGGCCAATCCATACCTAAGGCAGACAGCTTCCCGGAGGCTATTTTCTGCGATGGTGTGGTGTAAGGGAAGATAATTCGGGAAAAATGCTGTTGCAGATGTCCAACACATGTTTCATACACCATGTAAAAGCAACGCTGATCCAAAAGTGTGCAACAAAGTAGCCACACCATCAGCTCGTAGTCAGTCATGCGGGAGACATTCAGGCCAGGGCAGTTACCACCGATGGCGAACAGCAGCAGGGCTCAGATAAGGAACATATCACAGATGAGCCTTATTATGTTGGTCGATTCTTTAAGAAATCTCCATTTTTATGAACTTTGTTACATTGTTTCTAGCGGTTTCAAGCTCCGGAATTTGTTTCCGCCTAAAATGCTACAAGTCTTATTTCTTGAAAAGCAGCCGGCAAAATTAAGGCGCATGAAAAATATGGCGCGCTGTGAGCCATCGATCCACTTTCAAAATTCTCACCAGCCTATATCCAGGTCATGTTTTGGCATTTACACTGTGGAGACAAATGCTCCTTAATGACCCAAAACACCTACCCGCTCGTGGAATTTCGTCTGCCCAGTAAACACAATGTTAAAATGGGCGAATAATCTAGGGAAGCTGGATAGCATTATTTGCCAAATGACAGATGCGTCGAATAGGCAAGATTGTGCACCAGTGATAAACAGCTCTAGGTGCATAGCGGCCATGACATTTCAATAAAGAGCGATGACATTCTCCATCCCTACCCCTCCCTCCCGGTCATCGGGCTCCTTGTCCCGAAAAAGTTCCTGAAGTATACCCTGAGCTTGCCCCCCCCCCCCACTTTTTGAAACGTTCCTACGCCTATGATTGCAGTAACAATTTCATTTTGCCTGCTTTTCCAACGTGTGTGTTCTGTGATGTCTGCAAAACATTAATATGTCAAAATGTTGATGTAATAAAAGCTACGAAAGCTTGGAACGCTCAGTTTTCAGAAAGGGATACGCGAACATGAAGCCATCGTGCCACGAATTAAACGAAACGTTATGCTACGGTTTTGACTTCTCCCCTCGTGCGTTTACCATAGAAGCTCTTTTCGAGGCGCACATGGCTTTGTGAATGGAAGCATCACATGGTTCATGGTGACGCACTGGTTCAAACTTCAAGCAGCGCGCTGCTCAGTAGCAGGCCCTTGTCGCACGCTGGGCCAATCGCAAAGCTCTTTTACTCACTAAAGCAGAGATGCGCACAGCGGTTGTCATGACGACGGTGATCGCGACTGTAAGGGAGAAATACTTGCTGCTACAGAGCGCTGACAGCAATATTTGGATGCGAAAATGATTAAAATTGATATCGCTCTCATGACTTGACGGTGCTGCTGTGGCACCACACATTGCTATTGTCACACGTAACCGGTCCTGAGGTTTCACGAAGGTTTTTAAAAATGCCTCAAAGATGGGAGATTTTCTTTTAAAACAAAGTTTCACCTGTAAAGATACTGAAGGAAGCATCAGATATGATGACACGAGCTCACTTTGTAAGTGTTGGTATACTTTTAAGTGGAAAGGGCTGCTCTAGACAACACAATTTCTCCGTTAAATAAATATGATCCTCGATGCGTCATTGTTTGATTGCATCATCGTATCCTGTACAAAATTGATTGGGATGCAACTGACGGGCGTTTTATATGGAAATCATGCTCACGAACGCCAGATATGAACGACCCGACCACCATCTCTTTTAGCCTTGATCACCGCATGGCTAATGGGATGACAGCATTTAAATGCCGTTATTATTACATCATGCGTGCTAAGGTGACTTCGAAACACTCCCCCTGCTCCCCTGCCGTTGTGATCGGAAACACCTAGCACGACCCACAGCCCAGAACCACTTTCACAACTGTATTGTACGTCTGTAGAAAAATAAACACCATCCATCGGATCCGAGGCGTCCGAGCATCACTCGGCACAGCTCATCGCTGCCAAACATCGGTCAAAACATCATGACAAGCAAGATGGCGGCGCTCGGCTGCCCGGCGGTGGATGACACGCGGTGACGAGACTCGATCGCCTCGCCTTCTTCCAAAGGGCTCAGGCGGATTGGCCAGTGCACACAGCTCCAGTCAGCACTCAGCGACTGGCCAGTGTACACAGCTCCAGTCCCACCAACTGGCAAGTGTTCACAGCTCCTCCATTCACCTCCAACGGGCCGGAGGCCGCTCCAGCCTACCACTACTGCAGCGGTGCGCAGCGGGCATCTGCGGCACTAGCAGTACGGGTAGCCGGGGCAGGCGGCAGCACTGACGCCGGCCGGGTATTGGCCCGTGTACTGGGGCAGCACGGCGTTGTTGCAGTAGGGGAAGTTGGGGCAGGCGGCCGGCGCCAGACCGGCCGGATACTCGCGGGCCAGCGGCGCGCCAGACGGCGCCAGGCGGGCCAGGTTGAGGGCGGCCAACGTGTTGGCGTCGTTGCCGCAGTACGGGTAGTTGGGGCAGGCGGCGGGCGACACGCCGGCCGGGTACTGCACCTGGGCCGCGCACGCGGCGATCAGCACGGCGAAGGCGACCTGCGGGCCGGAGGTGACGGTGAGCGCGGTCACCAGGCAGCAGGAGTGGAAAGTCATGCATTTGGTTGAAGGGAAGGAGGTGTGGGTTCTATAAAACACAACCTTACTGTTCCTGGTGACCTTCAGAAAACTTCTGGGTACCTTGTGCTTCACAGTCGATGATACAAACATGAAAGGAGGAAAGAAGTGAGAGAGCGGTAGTGTCTTGAAAATAGGTGTAAAAGTTCGCTTGTCCATGTGCGCAGTCGTGTTTATTAACCACCAAATATTGCACTGACTAAGTTACTCAAGTGGCACGCACCTAGGGCTAGTTTTCGAGTTTATTACGGTTATATATGATCAACTAGAGGTAGACCTGACCATTTCAAGAACAGAAATATGGGCTACAAAACGTCTGGAAAGTCACATTACCCGATCTTTTCAGAGCCCCCCAACTATACACAGGCATTTGCCAAGAAGCGATAAAACGCATCCTTAGTCTATCGTTGTTTCCCGTTGTTAGTTCCAGCTGACTTACCAGAGACTGCATGGTGTCAGCTGAGTGGAGCCCAATGGAAGGATGCCCGCCTCTTCGCACGTGGCGTCTTATATAGCGGCCCGCCAGTCAATGTCATGTGTCATTGGAATTCAGCGCGTAGCACCGTCAGCTGTGTAGGCGCCAGAGGCCAGGCGGCGAGACATCGAAACTCGCCACGTAGACAACCAATTAGTCCTGGTAACTTTAGGCAAGTCGCAGAGCAGGCAGCGACAACCTAAGCCTTGTATATTAATTGGAGGCATTTTAATGCTACATACATTGCACAAAAGTGTCTAAGCAAACTAACCGTTGTCCATCGGTCGGTACAAGATAGTGGTTCGCAATCAATGTGAGGCAAAAAGATCATCATCGTTACTTGTGCTACTTCTTGTTACTTGCCACTTCAGTTACTTGGCGTCAATTGGCGCGCCAGCCAGAGGGCGGGGAGAGTGGCTTTTCCACCTTGAGCCCGCATTTTTTTACTCCAGCACCATCAACGACTTTGGCTCTTTTACGATGAGTGCTCACTGAGGTCCGCACCATCCTCCTCCCTACGAATGTCCTGGCTGCGTACCTGGCTGAAAAGTAATGTAAACAAACGCTCCCACAGTAAAGGTTTCTTATGATTTCTCTGAAGTCCAGAAATTATTTATTTTTTCGATCAACGTTTGCCAGTGTTGGGGAATGCAGGAAGGGACGCAGGGGGGTGGGGTGGGGGAGGAGTGATCACCTTATCTTCGTTCCTGGATTCACTCTTGCTCTGACAACACCCCGTCATAATGAGGTAATAACGGCAGCTGCGAGTAACACGGCACGACAGCCAGTTGCTGCTTAAGGTAAGTTCTCGAGAATTATCAAGTAGGAAGTTTATAAAAATAACAGTACGGATGCTGGTTGGCCTAAAAAGACGGACGGATATCGGGCGTGCGGATATATCTGTCGGTGTTTTGAGGTTTGGTACGAATGTATACCAATTAGTCCCGGCTGCTGATGGCTCGTAATTGACCTAAAAACCGAAATTCCTGCGTCGCAAGAAACTTATGACCATTGCCGGGAGGCATGGTGCCATGACGCCGACCTCACTCGTGACGTCGTGCCGTGACACCGGGCTGAGCCGTGACGTCGTGCCGTGACACCGAGCTGAGTCGTGACGTCGTGCCGTGACGCCGGCCTGAGTCGTGACGTCGTGCCGTGACACCGACCTGAGACGTGAAGTCGTGCCGTGACGCCGACCTGAGCCGTGACGTCATACCGTGACACCGACCTGAGACGTGAAGTCGTGCCGTGACGCCGACCTGAGCCGTGACGTCATACCGTGACACCGGGCTGAGCCGTGACGTCGTGCCGTGACGCCGGCCTGAATCGTGAAGTCATACCGTGACACCGGGCTGAGCCGTGACGTCGTGCCGTGACGCCGGCCTGAGTCGTGACGTCATACCGTGACACCGGCCTGAGTCGTGACGTCGTGCCGTGACGCCGGCCTCAGTTGTGACGCGTGATGTGCAGTCAACTGCATTCTAGTGACGTCTCTGCCTGCCATGAAACGTTGCACGAAGTACAACTATTCATGATAGCAAACCTTTCTACTCCAATGTGATAAAATTGAAACATGGCCATGCGCCACCTTTATTTTCTACAAATTTGCGAATTAAGGGCAATATCACAACTTTTTTATACCGTTCACTCATTGTCAGATCAGAAGCGTACGATTTGGTCAGAAATGCCAGTTTTGTCGGAAAGCTTCTAAATAGCTTAGAATTTTGGTTTGAAGCAGTCACTTCTACGGGAAAAATCTCATTTGACTCCCTGCTCATCACCATGGCAGTCATGGGCATAGGAACAGGGG
>NW_023597054.1:42496350-42522267 GCF_011947565.3 Pollicipes pollicipes | reverse complement strand
CGCAGTGGGCACGAGAACCTGCACGTGCAAAATGAGGCCCCTTGGGCAATCGCTTGCTCTCTTCAGGTAGACAGTGTGGCAACTAATGTGCTTGACGCTATAATAGCGTGGCGGCTGCCCATAACACCGAAGATAGTATACTTAACGTTAATGAAGCGTAAATCGCGAGTCGATAGTACTACTCAATCCAAAGTTGCCAGTATCGGTAATAAATCATCAAATTAGCGGCGTCTGAATAGAGTTTGATGAATGGCATTTCGATCAGCGGTCAAATAACCAGAAGGGGTATGCTTTTGTTAAGGTAGGCAAAGTTAACTGATTGCGGTAAACATATCTGAAACAATTTTTACTTGCTAAATAGCAGGCACAGTCATTTTCAATGATAATGATGTCAATGGGCAGCCATTTAACAAAGAAACATGTTGAAAAGTACTGCTTCGTTGCACCATGCATGCTGCTAATGCAAGCAAATTTGCCTGCGAAAACACGTTTGATGGAGCACTGATAAAACCAGAGCCGCCGTCTTTGAACTTTTTGTGAAGAAAGTTTACCTACACGATTGCCACGTTAAAGGTTACAATACTTAATCTGGGCACGGTCGTATCTTGACAAGGACGACAATCATCAATTTGCGATGAACTGCAATTGCAAGCACATCTCGGCTTTCGCCAGTATTGGTTCTTCTGACCTCATTTTTCATTTCACTGAGTTTTTTGTGTTGGGGTTTATTTTCAGACTTGCGAGCATGCATGCTGAATGCTTTCTTACAACCATGTTACTACCATGTTTAAAACAATGCTACATACTTGTTTTTGCTGATTCTGAATGAAAGCTGGGCATACCCCAACGAACATGGGTTAGGCGAGTTAATACGAATTCTCGACCCCACTTCGATCTATAATCTACGTTCACAGGTCCATGATGTCTCTTAAGAACCCATGAAAATCACGACAAAGCCTTTGAGTGCTATAGGTTTAGAAAGAGTGCACTGAACCACTGCTAAACGTAGGGCGTCGGCGATTTATTCGATGCAGCTGTTCAGCGCACACTTCTTTCAGTTTATTTGATTCAAAATGCGAACGGAATTGCACTTTCCAGTAGTATCTGGTTGATGCTTCAATAAAAACAGATACAAATAAAAATAAAACGAGGGAAATCGTGCCCTATCGTAATCAAGTGGGCCATACTCAGCGAGTTGTTTTGGGGGGTCTTTCACATCAAGGGGTCCTTTGTCAACCCTGTCAGAGGCCCCTTTGCCAAAGCTTTGGCTGCGCCCCTTGCCGTTCAGAGTCAGGTAACTCGTACCTGATACAGGTTTTGGTAGCTGATGAGAGCTTGTCTGAATGGTCGTCTGTTGCAAAAGCAAATGCTATACTGCTCAGTGTTGGGAAGAAGTGCATCCTTATGAGCATCTTGTCGTTGGAGGTATGTGTTCATAATGTCTGTGCCATAACCGCATGCATGTGAAACATTTCATATCGTTATCCTAGCACAAGGGATGTGTCAAAACAGGTGAATGCAAAAATGGTTAATTGTAAAAAATACCCAATTTGCAATTTTAAACCAACTGGATCTTATTGGTAATGTGAGAATAGGAACCTTGCGCCCACCTCGAAATTATGTTCGACTTCGAGCCAAACTAGGAATCATGCGGTATAAAACTTATGCTGCCCTGCGCATCTCTGCTATCCCCCTATTCGGGAGAGTTGTTTGGTTCCGACCAGGATCATTTCGGCAAGCAATGATCATTCATGGGGTTAAGGTGACCGACAGGTAGTGGATCAAGACGGTTTCGATGGTGACAGGCGTCCGCTACCGTGCCTCCGCTGCGCTAGGGCCCTTCTCCGGGGCTTGCACGGGCACTCCGGTGGAGTTCCTTCCTGTTTTGATATGATATGAAGTCGGCTCATGACTGACAGTCGCGGCACTCCTCGCTGAGACGGGGCAGTGAGACCTGAGCACTCCGCGGCACTCCTCGCTGAGACGGGGCCGAGCAAGAGTTCGGGGTCGGAAGCGATTGGTGAGGGGACAGCAGGCTAGGTGCTGGTCCACTCATCTCCCACTAAAGCCATTGCGAGGCAAATACGAGCCAGGGTAGACGAAGATTAAACAGGTCAGGCTCGAACATTAAACATTAAACAGGCCTCTTTCGGGACCAAACTTGCTACAAGACCCTGCTGGTAAAAATCACATTTGGCAGAATGAGAACGCTAAGGGATTTCACACTCACACTTCATGCTTCTCCCTCCACGCCCGATGTTTCAAGTGGAGTAAATACAAGGCTTCTCAGCCCAGCACTGGGACCGGAGCACAAAGATTGGTATCTGCTCCGAAATACGGTAATTATGCACTAAAACGGTGAATTGTAAGCCTGGACTATGTGCATACAGCTACTCCCCAGGACTCTGTTTTTTGTGGAAAGATTACTACAGCATGTGGAATACGTGTATGTCCTGCGTTTGGGACACCAAAGTAGCTGTATCTGAGGCGGCTAATGCGGGGCAGGAGACGCCGGCGTTTCGTTGCGTGGTGGCGCCACCTATAAAAGCAACTGGCGGGCGGGAGTATCGCGGCCATACGCGCTGCAGCGCCACCATTCATGGGGAGGCTGTAGTAACCGTGGCCTCCGCTGCCTCGCGGCCAACCCTGCCCGCAGTAATCAAAAATAGTCTTCTTGGTTCTTTCACGATACATGCAGACAGGTATACAGCGCGCGACCAACTCACGTCCAGTTCAGCGGGGAAAGTGAAACGCTGTGATCAATTCGCTAATGCCTGCTCTCGAGATTGTGGGCCGTGATGTAACGTTTCGGGCCCGTGGCACGGCGCCGTCCACGAGTTCAACAAGAGGATTGCTGTTGCGTGAAGCGAAATATCTAAAATATAAGCCAAAATAGGCGGAAGCCCAAGATGTGCTTTGCAAAATACGTTGAGAAAAATTTCGAAGTTTTCGCTTTTGAGCCTAGGTTTCAGAGTTATGTGCATCGCTTTGTAACTTACGTATATAACAATTAAGGTTCGCAACAAACAGTGGGTGGCTGGTAACTGAAAATAACAATATTTTCCTTGTCAGTTTCTTTCAAGCCTTTCAGTTTCCGGAATCACACACACGACCACCTATCGTTGGCGTTGTATTTAAACTGCTCCACAGAGTCCAACGAAATTGCGCCAAGGTACAATGGCTGGCGCACAAGGTACAATAGCGATGTGGGGAGCTGGCAGCCAAATGAGGGGTGCGTTGCATTTAACATGGGTGCCCCATATGACAAACATCTTTTGACCAGCCAAATAAACCCAGTCTTTGAGGCTACCTGCTTCCTCAGTAATAAACGGCACAGGACACGTGAGTGTCCTGCATGAAATCCAGTCACTGCATACGATGATGCATGGAGTAGATATTGAACCGCATACCAAGGGCACCAGTATATCTCAACGCAACAGGAAACTGTACCCATGCCCATGGATGAAGTTCAGTTCCGTCTAGAGGGCGGTTTTTGTGCATGGCATCATGGTACCTACAATAAATGTATTTAGAGAAATGCGATATGAATCGGAAATTGTAACTATCAGTTCATCGAACACCGTGTGCCGATTAGGCTTTCATGTTGGACATGCTATACACGGTCCCTGCCAAGCTACAGGTCAGCAAAACGCGAGCTCTTGGAAAAAAATGATAAGCTTCTGCGGAGAATGGTTAGATTATGCAAAATGATATCCAAAACAGATTCGAAAAGCGATCACTAAACCATGTGCTGCCTCCGTATCGCTTGCAGCAATTGCAACTGTGCGATATCGCGAAAGGTGCTCATGGTGATGTCGCGATATACTTAGTATTCATAACCGTGGCTTCAAGAGCTCGACAGGTTCAAAAATTATGGTTATCGCTATATGACATAATTTATTCTAAAAGTATCCCACGACTATTCAAATTCAGAAGGCACCTTCGGATTACCCTTGACGCCAAAGATTTCAAAATGCGGGTTATTATTACATCCCAACGCTGGTGCCGACGTTCTGGTTGTCTGCGATATGTAGATGTGTATTGCGCTGCGAGGTTGTTTTATGAATTGCTTTGGATATGTGAAATACTGGTCTAAATGACACAACGACTTCTACATCCCTTGATCAAGATAGAACGTTGAGCTTGAATGACCCTAGAGACGAACCGGTTTCTAATTTTTTTCAATCGTGCCCAGTAAGTCGTTTCCCACCTCCGTAACTCCATCAGTTATAGAGCCTGCCCTCGCCCCATCCGGAGCGGTGCGGGCGTGCTTGAGCCGCACGCGAGTTTTCAGCGCTCGCTATTTACCCATGCCTGGGATGACCTGTGGTGGCAGGGCTGCTCAAGGTTAGGTGGGGTCAGGGAACGGGGCTTACCGTGCCGAACATTGCAAGCCATAAAAATTTCGTCAGAAAATTATTCCGTTAACCGATGGCACGATCGAGTGGTGCGGTCAGAGTTGACATAGCCGACCCTGGTTACTGCGAGCTCCAGTTCCGATTCCAAAAATCCATCCAATTAAAAAGGTTCGGACAAAATGAAAATAGACGCTCGTGAGAGTTCTAGCAACAAACTGAGACCACCAGTTGACCATTTCTAGGCCTAATGTTTAAATGGTACAAGGCCAGGAAGTTGTGCCAGCCATGGCTTGCACAACAGCAGGTTTACCATATGCATAGCGCCTTTTTCAGCTATGTCGATTATACAAATATGGTAATGGCCAACCTGAAGATGTCGTGTCATGTTGTTTTTTTCATATCAAACCTGCTTTCCTGTTTTTGAGCCCCTGCCAGTACAAGCTGCATTGAAAGGCAAACGTTTTAGTTGCCATATTACGCTTTCCTCCTCATGCGGTGGTAATTCATGCTGACATGCATATCGAGTTCATAACCATATTTTTACAAGCATCGTCCATACGTTATTGGAGAATATTTTACTGAATACAAAACATTGAATATCGTAGCGGGGTCATAAATTCGACATGCTACGACACACACACACACACGCACACACACACACACACACACCACACACACACACACACACACACACACACACACACACACCAACTATTTCTAATTAGTGCCCAAACTGCAGCGCACATGGAGTGCCCAGCTCTCACCCTGACGTGCTAAAGCGGTGCTGAAAAAATTGGAGGCCGTGCCCCGCGCCGGAGTCGATTTTTCTAGTTTTGCAGCTTTAGCTGCAAGCTAACCATCACACCACCAATCTGCGATTTTAATAGAAACGCAGTGGAGCCACGTAGCCCGGCGCAAGCTGCGAGACCCGTACAGTAGCGACATCTACACAAAAGCTTCTGCAGATCGCAGTGCGCTACCTCGCCGATAGAGTCGATGCCCGAGCAGCGCAGCTGGCTGGAGACTTCAGGCAGAGCGTCGGGTCTTTTCAAGCTGCAGGCATCTACCCGAGGTCTGGTATGTCCCTGATAAAGGAGGTGAGGGATAATCTCGCACAAACGGCTCCAACAGTCTGATATTAGGTGTGCCGGTGTGGCGCACCATCCCGGCGGCTCATGCCATCGCTCGCCTTCAACCGCCCTCCAGCCGACTCCAGGACCCACAGAGCTGGCTTTGAGACTGAAAAGCGATGTAAAACCAGGCGTGCGGCCAGAGCCTCGGCAAAGAGTGTCACGGGGTTGAAAATGGCCCCTGATAGCAAATGCCCCTCCCCCACACAAATCGCTGGATAGGCCCATTTGTTTAATGAGGGCATGTTTTTCCTTGATACTTTTCATTTTTGCCTTCTCTTACTGGAATTGAATCCAAAGCTGCCGCGAAGATAAATACTGGCTGAAGATAAATAAAGAAATGAAAAATTATGCGGTAAACGACCGCATGAAATACATCGCCGGTGCTCTTCATTTTACAATGAACCAGTGGACTCTTTTTAAGCCGATCGAGCTCAGGAGCTCTGTCAGAATAACGTCTATCTCGGTTGTACAGAGATGTCAAGACCCCACGAATGTAGCTGAAGGCCAACATGGGTCAACAATTCGTATTAACATGACCTATCCATGTTTGTCTAGGAATGTCAGCATTCAGTTATACTCGATTAGTGATATAATTTGTGTAAGGTAGTTTTGGGCATGTACGCCTGCGCATCTCAGCAATAAAAATGTCGACACCGGGCGTTGTAGCCTCCATATGCGGCGCACGGTAAAATGTGAGTAAAAAATGCATGACAACCGCGGTTGCGGCTATGTCTCTCCTTGGGAAACGGGCTCGCAGAGCTCAGACCAACCCTGAGCCGACTGTTCGTTGTTGTTGATCTCCGGCCAAAATGGAGGAACAATCTGTCTCAGGGGTCCCAACTGGTGCAAAGAGACCCGCTAACTGAGGTTTGAGATCACTGCCCTATAGACGGGGGTCATTAAGGTGATCTACAGTCAGCCCATCGAACCCTTCAACCTTCCACTCGAGCCCCTTGATCTTTGTCTCAAGAGATTCATTCGGCCCCTCTTCGGGCCCCCTCAAACACCGCTCCGACTTGGGGTCACTTGCCGCCATAGGATTCTTGTCAGGCACTGTGGACCCTAACCGACGCAGGAGTCCCTCATTGTGCCGGCCTCATTCCATTCCAGTCTCTCATTGCCCCGGCCTCGTTCCTGATTGAGAAATAGGTCTCAAGGGCCCGGACGGACATGGAGCCGACTGTTTGGCGTTCGTGGTCTCTGGCCCGACTTAGATGCTCGCATTTCCCCGTGGTTCCTCAAGCGGTTATAAGAGGACCTCTGACGGATATATTAGGTAACGATCCTACGGGCAGTGACTTTTTATATGACCTACAGTCAGTCCTTTGGGCCCTTATACCCTCAAACTGGGCCTTTGCCTCTTCCGTTTCAGTGGGCCGCCCTGGCCCCTCTTCGGGTCTCATCGAACACTTTCCTTGATCGGCTCGGGGTCCCTCGCAACACAGGACCTCTTTTCAGGCGTTGTGGGCCCCCGACAGATACAGGGTCCCCGACCAGTGTAAAGCACTGACCCCGGCTTTGAAGCTGATTGGGAAGTGGGTCGTCAGGCCCATACCGATACGGAGCCAACTATGCGGGTACTAGTAGTGCCTGACCGTCACATAGGCCCATAACGACTCAGGAGTCTCCGATCGACGCAAACGGCCTCTGACTGTTACTTGAGGACCTGTCTCCGTAGGTCGGGGGCCCCTGAATAAGAATCCAACCGGCCCTTCGTGTCATTAGACCGTTCAATCGGGGCCCTTGGTCGTCGGACCCGGTGGGCCCTCTAGGCTCTCCGGGCCTCCTCGAACACTCCCCTGGCCGACTCGCGGCTCCTTGCCAACAGAGGGCCTCTGTTAGGCGCTGTGGGGGGGGGGGGGGGGAGGCTGACAGACGCTGCATTTCCGACCAGTGTAAATCGCCATTTTTGACTTTATTCCTGTCTGGAATGGGCCCTCAGACCCATACCGCCACGGAGCCGGCTGTGCGTTACTGGTGGTTGTCTGACCAACAATAGGTCATTATCACCTCAGGAGGCCCTGATCAGCGCGCAGGGCCCTCTGCCTGGGGTTGGAGTGCCCGCCCTGCAGGCCAGAGCCCCTGAATAAGACCTTCGGCCGGTCTTTCGGGACCTTTATCGTAGGTTCCGAGGGGCCCAATCTAATGCGGGGGGGGGGGGTAGCGTGCCCCATGTGTCCTCTGCCTGCGCTACTGCGTGAGGCCCACCATTAGGTTCAGTAAGAATAGTATGAATTCGGGGAGCACTTATCTTCTAAAGTTTTCTTCAATTTCACACTGAGCTTTGCCTTACGCTAGTACATAGGCGTAGGAACGTTTCAAAAAGTTGGGGGCCAAGCTCAGGGTGTACTTCAGGAACTTTTTCTGGAAAGCGAGCCCGATGACGGGGTTGGGTAGGGTAAGGATGGATATTGTTATCGCTCTTTATTCAAATGTCATGGCTGCTACGCTAGATATGCATCTAGAGCTATTTATCACTGGTGCATAATCTTGCCTATTCGACGCATCTGTCGTTTGGCAAACAAGGCATCCAGCCTCCCTAGGTTATTCGTCCATTTCAACATTGCTCTTACCTGGGGAGGCGAAATTCCACGAGCGGGTAGGTATTTTGGGTCATTAAGGAAGCATCTCCCTCCACAGTGTGGATGCCAAAATAAAGGCCTGGACATAGGCTGGTGAGATTTTGAAAGTGGATCGATGGCTCACATTGTGACAGATTTTTCATGAACCCTCATTGGGCTGGCTGCTTTTCAAGAGATAAGACACGTTGCAGCAGTTTAGATGGAAAAAAAATTCAGGAGCTTGAAATTGCTAGATAGAATGTGACAAAAGCCATAAAACTGGAGATTCTGTCTTAAGAATCGAGCCACATAATCTGTCATATGCTCCTAATCTGGACCCTGCCCCTGTCCGCCGTCGGTGGCCACTGCCCTGGCCCGGATGTCTCCCGCATGACCGATGGCGAATTGATCGTATGGCTGCTTTGGTACATACTTTTGGACCAGCGTTACTACTACATGGTGTATAAAACACGTCCTAGACACCTGCAACAGTATCCGTTTCCGAATTACCCTCCCTCACACCACACCATCGCAGAAAAATAGCTCCCGGTAAGCTGTCTGCCTTAAATATGAACTGGCCCAACGAACACTGCCCATTGCCCATCACGCAGCGTATATGACTTGATTTGCTTTTGTTTGTAAGTAGGGGCGAAGCCAGAACCTTGCCAAGGGGAAACACAGGGTTGTCAAAAGACCATTTGTCGTGATCTCCCCCCCATCCCCCCCAGAATCCCCAGATACAGCTTACTTGTTAGCAAGTGGCACGGTTTTCTTCGTTTTGTTGCTATTTTTACCTTGTAACTAGAACAGAAATCAGGAGCTACCGTGAGCTCAATTCTGTTTGCATTTTGAGGTCAATAATCTGCAGAAATCAGGCGTTGAACGACTGCATGGAAGAAATCACCGGCGCTCTTAATTTACAACGGCTAGTTTACTCTTTCTAAACCGATAGACTTTATAAGCCTTGCCATTTTTTGTATCTGGATTCTACAGACATTGAGAACATCGTGAAGGTAGATTGTATATCGATATGTATGATCCAAATTTGAAGATAAAACTTTGATTGCAGGTCGAGTGGTCAACAATGTGTATTAACATGAACATGCCATGTTTGTCTGAAAATGTTCACCATTCATGTTCATTCATGTTCGCCAGTCACAATGTTTGTCAGAGTGATGCAATTTATGTAATGTGTTTTAACATGCGCGCTCGCAAATCTTAGGAAACAAACCTCGACACCAGGCGTGCAGTCTCCATAGTCCGCTCGGCGTTAGCCCAGTAGCTAATATTTAGCCGTGCCCCATCGGCGGACGAAAATGATGACACTTCTGAAATGATTACCTTAAACACTTAAATCGGCTAGTAGTACAGGTTGTGACGTAATTTTGAGCACGCGCACTCGAAAATCTTAGAAACACGAGCCTCGACCCCAGGCGTTGCAGTCTCCGTCGACCGCGCAACGTCGGCCTGGTAGGTAATATTAAGTTGTGCCCAATGGTTGAGCGAAAAGGACGGTGCTTCTGAAAAAGTATCCTTGGACGCTTCCTGACATCAGATCTTGTGTTAAGAAGGCAGTCTGAGCGCATATTTCACGTGTACAATAATTGGACTGATGAAAAGAATGGATTGGTCCTTAAGGCACCGCGAAGTGGGGCCGGAATCTGGCGGTTGAACTGGAAGAGTGAACGTAAAATCTCTATTTTCGTGTTTTCGCAGTCATTTATCTGCCCAGAAGACAGACTAATACGGCGCCCGCCGTCTGGTGGCACTTGCAGTGGCCAAAACTTTTCGGTTTTACGAAAGTTGCAGCCCGGATCACCCTTGTCCTTGCTCTCGAGGTTGCGGGCGGGCATGTTCAGGCTTTGATGTAATTTGTTTCAATAATGCATTCTGTAAAAATGAACGTTCTCAGGCAAGCATGGCATGACCTTGCTCATTTGAAAAAAAAAATCATTTCGACCCGCGCTATTCAACAATAATGAGACCCCTATTCCCTTCCGGGTAAGGGGCCTCTTGAGTAGAACACCAGAGGTACATTACCGTTTCCGGCAAGGGCTGAAGGGCCATTCCGTCCCATCGCGAGGCGTCTTCTGGCTATCATTCTAGCGACACGGGGCGGGATCTCATGGACGATCCGGAGGTCATTAGAAGGATACATCATATCACATTGTTCCCATCCCTGACACGGGAGGCCTTCTGACCCGTGCAGTTATCCCCGGATCTGAACAGGAACCCTCACTGACGTAACAACATCCCTGATCGCCGCAGGTAGTCCGATAGTTGTCACATAGACCCCTTCTTTTCTGTGTTCTTCAGAGATATTCAGTTCTCCCTGACTGTAGATTGTAGATGAAATGAGGTTCCTAATTTGCATTAACATGGCTATCCCATGTTCGTCTTAAAATGCTCAAGATCCTGTCATAGCTGATCACTGATAAGAAAGCTGCGCAATATGGTGCTGAACATGTGTGCTCGCAAGTCTTGGCAATAGCAGCCTCGACGGCCGACGTTGCAGTCTCCGGGCCGTGCGGCGTCGGCCTTGTGGCTGTAACACTAAGGGCTGGCCAATGAGCAAACGAAAAAGACGACGCATCTTAAGGGAGATGGCTGGTGAACTAGGTAAATCGGCATGCATGTTTAATGTAGTGCAAAAGTAAACCAAATGCAACTTTAATCTGAAAAGTGGGCGGGGGGGGGGGGTAGTTAACATTGCTGCCCCCCCACCTTGAGAATTGTGGGGGGCCATGGCTCCCCTAGCCCCCCTGTTTCTAGGCCCATGCGCTAGTATGTGATGATTGTGACATAGGAGCAACAAATGAGGGCAACGAAGGCATGATGCAACAATTAATCAGTGATATCCGGCAAAGTAACAGCGAGCGATATAAGATCCCTCTAAACATTTCTACCCAAAGATAGCATCGCCAAGTTATATTACGTGAGTCCTGATGGAGTTCACGCACTAGCTGACGGAAGTCACGGAGCATCATGTGCTGGATCCGCCGTCGGTGTAGTGCATTATAATGACTATATCAGTGTCGGTGTTGCATGCGAGCCGCACCCATATCCATGTTGCAGGCTCTGGGCTGAGCGCCCTGACAGAAGCCATGATCCCCTGCCGAGCCACCGGGCAGACACTGGCCATCGCCGCGTCCGCGATGAGGAGGGAGAAAGGGGCTCGACTCGAGCATGGTATGTTAGTTCTTACGATATCAAGCTTTAGGAAGCGGTACCAGTTTGGCTACAACTGGACAAGTAACTACACAAGAAGCAGCCTCACCACCTAGTCCCGCACCAGCTTAGGAAATGCTGAAGCTGAGCATGCTGGTATATGATGCTATACAGGCTACGAATGATGTGCGGTCTCGAAGCAGAACCGCGTCGTAGCAGACATGAACCTGAACTCTGAGACGCTTCTACGGCCCGACCAGGACCTTCGGCGGTGATTCGCTGCTCACATGTACCACCAAAAATAATCGCAGGGAGTTTTGTGTCCATTTGTACTAAGATGGCCCCATGCAACGGAAGCCGTTCGTAATAGCGTGAATCCATATTACCGAAAGCCTGCCCATTTTGAGGACAAATCACCTGAGAACTGCCTGCCGGAACTCAGAACTCCCAGTCCAGAGCTCAGAACTCCCAGTCCATCTAAGAAAACTGCCGGTCAGTCATTGCCAGCTTTGGGCGTGTCAGAAATATGGCACGTTCAAAACCGGCTCTATGGGCTAGCGGAAACCATTCTGAGCGACGAGAATGGGAATAAACGCGATAAATTGCATGCAGTAAAGGCAGTGACTGAGTGCACTTCCTCGTCGCGATGAGTCATTGCTCTCCCACATGAACTACGAGCAGAGCAAGTTCGGCATAAACGGAACTCACTGAGGAAGTCATTTTACTGGTGTTTTATCATAAAAGAGCTGATGACGAAAGCTGGGAATAATTTTTGTGCGACCGAGCGACGCTGAACCAATAACTTAATTGTCGTACATTTAACAAGACTTAAAAAGATGCAAACTTCATCACGGACCAAGGCTTGTGCCTGCTCGTTGTTAAGAAGCCAAGCCACAAGCACGACATACAAACTGAAATTAAGTCCGCGTTACTTGCACAACGTCCAGTAAAGGTTAGCACGCGATGGCATATCACAACAAACGCCATGATCAATGGAACGTTATAAGATCATTTTCGCCGGTTCTGTGGTGTCTTCAGATCACCGGTTACCACATCCCTTTCACGGTTGGTTTGCCTACTGCTGGCTCTCCTCCGTTATCAAATTGTGTGTTGCTGGCTTTCCGCTACGGTGGTGTGGATCGACTACTGCTACTCACCCTCCGTTGACTTTTCTCCGCGCGGCGTTTGATCTTAGGCTGCGTGGTGTTTGATCGTTGGCTGATGCTTCTTCCCGGCGGTCAAACTGGTCGTTGTCGGCATCGCTTGCAATGGTGTTTGGCTGTGGCTGCTGGTCCAAGCTGTTTCGGATTGTCTGCCGTGCTGGTTTTCGTCTCCGTGTCGCGTCTGGTCTCCTGCCGCCCCAGTTTCCCCTCGGTGGTGGCATGTTCCCCTGCTTACTCTCCTCGCATTCGATGTATTTCGTGCTGACTCCCCTCACGGTCTGATATCTCCTGCTGATTCTCCTTGGCAGTCGGAATTTGCCTTCTTGACTCGCATTGCCAGTCGGATTATCTTCCGCTGACTCTCCTTGCCGGTGGCACTGTCTTCCACTGATTGTCCTCGGCAGTCGGATTATCCCCGCTGACTCCCCTCGGCAGCCTGATTATCTCCCGTTGGCTCTTCTCCGCAGTCGGATTATATCCTACACGCTCTACTCGGCTGTTGGATTATTTTCTGTACCTGTCCTCCGCGGTCCAGTTATGTTCCTGTAGTTCTTACCGGTGGTCCAATTGTCTCCTGCTGACTTTCCTCGGCGGTCGGATATCTTCCGCTGACTCTCCTCGGTGGTCGGATCATCTCCTGTGGCTTCTCTCGGTGGTCCAATTATCTCCTGCTGACTTTCCTCGACGGTCGGATATCTCCTACCGCCTCCCTTGGCAATCGGATCATCTCCTGCTAAGTATACTCGGCGGTCGGATTATCTCCCGTGGCTCTCCTTGGTGGTCCAATTATCTCCTGCTGAGTCTCCTCAGAAGTAGGATTTCTCCTGCTAAGTCTCCTCAGCGGTGGAATGATCTCCTGTTGACTCTCCTCAGCAGTCGGATTATCTGTTGCTGGCTCTCCGCGGGCAGTCGGATTGTCCGCTGCTGGCTCTCCGCGTGGCGCCCAGCCGTCTGCGGCCGCCTCTCCCCGGCGTTCGGGCTGTCTGGGGGTGAGCCGGTCCCGTGCCGTGGCGTGCTCGCCGGCCGCGTCAGCCGGGGCTCCCCCGCTGTCCCCGGGGGCCCGCACCGCCGCGGCCGCCCTCGGCCGTGCGATAGCCGGCTGCCTGCCGATACGCACAACCCGAATGAATAGAGCCGAAATAACTCAAAAATAATATCGCTGCGGAATTACCCTGGAGACCCCGCTGCATTACCCAACCCTTTGTGGCCGGAGGATCATTAGGACGGCTGAGCCGCGGAAATAAGCCGGGATCCGGCGTCGCCGCAACTTCTTCTGTGGGGATCTCCCTGCGGTCGATAGATCAACGTATTAAGACTGACCACCTCTGCGCTCCTAATCCCTGATAAAAAGAGCGTGGCGCAAAAAGGCCGGGCATTTCTTTCATCTATCAGGATTTTGACAAGTGCGGTAATTGAGTTTGGGAGGTGGAATGAGTGGGATTTCTCCGGGGAACTGGCTGACAATTTGTCGAGTTAGAGCTCACCCGGCTACCGGGAAGACGCGGCCCCCGCCAAATTGCCCGTTCGGGGAGTCAAGGGTGACTGGAACGGAAAGGCCCCGGTACAAACATCCCACGTTAGAAAGGCGAAGAAAGGCGGAATGTTAATGTCGCTGAAGAACATCGATGGCGAGAACATAAGAAATGTCTGCGACGCGTTTGTGTGCGACAAGGGTGCATGATAAATGTCTGGTTTCTTACCGTTTGTGCTTATCCTGTTCCTGGTCAAATGTAAATAGCGCTTTATATGACAAACAGGCAGGACGACACGCTGCGTGTTACTGGCACCGACTGCAGCCACATCGAGAGGCGTGTCGCCTGCCCGCTTAGACCGTGAAGCTCCTCAGCCGGCACCAGACGCCGCCGCGCCGCCCCCGTGCGGCCCGCGAGCTCTCCGGCCGACGCCTCCCCCTCCCCCTCCCCCCTGTAAAGCCGGCCTCCCGGCGGAGCGGGCTAATTTTCGCCGCCGATCCGGTAATTACGGCGCCAGATGAGATCTTTCCCGCGATATTTGCCGTCGGGCAGGAAGCGGGCGCGCCGAGTGTCAGAGGCGCCACGGCGCGCGGACAGCCCCGACCTCTGTGAAGGCCGCTTGCAGCGTCCTGGACAGCGGGTGCGAGGCAGCGGCATCGGACACTACGTCCCGGACAACGGGCACGTGACAGCGGCATCGGACACTGCGTCCCGGACAGCGGGCACGTGACAGCGGCATCGGACACTGCATCCCGGACAGCGGCACGTAACAGCGGCATCGGACACTACGTCCCGGACATTGTCCTGCTGGAATCGTCGGCCCGGAAGCGGTAATCTGAGTTATTGAGCTGAAGATGACCGATGTTCTTTACAATGGGGGAAACGTGGCTAAAAAAAAAACAGGAAGCATTCATTACATGTAATTTGGAGGCACATTTTCCAACGCTCGAATCGGCGTTTCAGGCGGTTCTTGCTGTCACGGAAATCGTACATCCGGTGGTTACCATGAGTATTGCTGGAGCCAAAGAGTACTTCCGTGATAATATTTTTCGAGGATGATCTTTTCTTGCAACGGGTATCTCTCTCCTGTTACAATGAAGGTTAATGGAGCAGCATAATGAGCCAAAGTGCCGACAATACTTGAAACCTTGAGAAACCTTCGGCTAGAAGCCCTCCTCACCAAATCAGGTAAAATGAGTAAAACACACTCTACTGCACAGTGGGAGCTCGCAACAGATACCTTAGCCAGTGCTGTCAACAGTGGGTATTGTACACCATGCATTTGATCGTGTACATTGGCTGGTGCCCACAACAATGGATACAGGATAATGAATGGTGCTGAGGTCGGACAATAGACGTCCTGTACACATCGCGCATTAGACAGAACATGTCAGATACTGCACAGCCTCGTCTGGACAAGAGCATCCTAAAGCAGGCCATCTAAGCTAATCTAGAGCCAGCAGACACCAGACACCAAAGCTTCGAACCTCCAGACGGGCCGAAGTCTCCCAGCACTTTTCTGCACCGATGGATCTGAAAAATAAGCCTCTTTACTGCATGCGTTTGTTCGTAGCTGCAATACATTCTGCACTTGGCAAGCTGAACATTTGTATATGACATGGACAGAAGGTGAATATGAGTAATGCGACATTACTTGCCAGTTGCTAAACAGTGTGTGTGGGGGGGAGGGGGGGGGGGGGGGGTAGAATGCACGGTACTGACAGCGAAGAGACTCGGGCAACTGCCATTACTCTAGATTCAGGCAGTGCTGGGCATGTCTGATCTGCCCTATGCTGGGACTTAGGCGTTACAATATTTTTGCTTGCACTGAGTCCACTGATAGCGCGGCAATGACGAGTGGCAATGTATTAGCACATTAGTACGTCGCGCGATAGTACTTATAAGAAGCTCTGTACGGGGTGCAGGAACGATTTCAAAGTTGGCGGGCAAGGAAGTGACCTGACGCTCCCGCCCATTTGCATATTTCTCAGCAGGTTTCGATCACTCCGTCTTCAAATTTGATGACAAGGGTGATTTGCTTCCTGAAAATATGCACCACGGATTTTAACATGTGCCTTTATGCGAGGGCCAAACATTAACCATACTAATGGGTCTTCATACTTTTATCTCTAATGCTTTCGTATTTTATATCTATTATCCAAAACAGCTTTCACTTCTTCAAACTGTGCCATTATTAAGAACGATTTCATATTTTCGGGGGAAAATCGGAGCCTTTCAGGACAGTAACGGTAGACAATGTCTCCACCAATGCTGCAACAAAACTGCGCGTGCCGCCCACGTACCATTGTTTGGTAGGGTGCAAACCCCCACGGAAGAAATACAGGCACGAAAATGTAATATTTTTCCACAGAGAGAGATTTCCTCGCGTAGGCTTTGACAATGATGGCAGCAGTCTCTATCCACATGTGAGTTTTGCATCTAAACGCCTAAGATCATTTCTACACCTGTAGCGCTGTATATTCAATGTCGCTCCGTGGCAGTGATTAGCATATCACTTATGCATGGTTTTAACCACATCCGTACCACACTTTGAATTTTGGCAGATCTTGCGCTCCTTCAAATACTGAAACCACGGCGCACAATACCTGTATATTCCTGTTTGGTCAAATTGAGGCGAGGCATTACGGCTACTGACGGTACAATGGTCCGGGCTTTTGTACTCGTCTGGTGTGTGTGTGTGTGTGTGTGTGTGTGTGTGTGTGTGTGTGTGTGTGTGTGTGTGTGTGTGTGTGTGTGTGTGTGTGTGTGTGTTTGTGTGTGTGTGTGGTGTGTGTGTGTGTGTGTGTGGTGTGTGTGTGTGTGTGTGTGTGTGTGTGGTGTGTGTGTGTGTGTGTGTGTGTGTGTGTGTGTGTGTGTGTGTGTGTGTGTGTGTGTTGTGTGTGTGTGGTGTGTGTGTGTGGGTGTGTGGGTGTGTGTGTGTGTGGTGTGTGTGTGTGTGTGTGTGTGTGTGTGTGGTGTGTGTGTGTGTGGTGTTGTGTGTGTGTGTGTGTGTGTGTGTGTGTGTGTGTGTGTGTGTGTGTGTGTGTGTGTGTGTGTGTGTGTGTGTGTGTGTGGTGTGTGTGTGTGTGTGTGTGTGTGTGTGTGTGTGTGTGTGTGTGTGTGGTGTGTGTGCGTGCGCACAGCACGTTGTTTGCGCTGCTCGGTTAACGTGATGGTAGGACGCTGGACTCATAATCAAAACTCCGGAAAACTCCGGTTCGAATCCCAGGGAGGGCAATCGTTGCGTGACACGTTATGGCTGAAAGTTGAAAACCATTCGGTCCTTCTCAGGACTCGGTAACACGGAGCGTGAATTACTTCGCCGAAATGTTACACACCAGGCGAGCACGTTACTCGGCACAATACCAACATAACAAGCCATCGGTAATTGGTATTTCCATTGCAGCGATGAAGCAATACAGCCTTGTACATTCTTGAGAGCTGTCCCCATGTTTTACCTGCTCGGCAATATATGACAAGTTTCAAACATGAATTGCCTACGCCGCTTTCAACCACCAACACTAATATACCATTACTCCACTCAATGTCAGTTGAGTCATCACAATTTAGAATTCGTGTTTAAGTCATCGCCTCACTTTGAGTCCACTCGCTGCCGGTAAGCCGGTGAGCTAAGGTGCGATTTTTCCGGTGTTTGCACTACACATTAAACTAACTAATTATTCATTTCATTGAACTAAACTATTCATTAGGATTTATCAACGTGCCTGAGTTTGATGATATTTGCATCCATCCTGCTACATACCCCTCCCCCCGAAGCAACCTCTCAAAATGGCAGGATTCACCAGTATGTGGACAACGCATTTCTCTTGGGCGAGGTCGCAGTAAGGGGACCCTGGCCCGCCAGGGTTTGACCATCAAATGTCAGCGAAAGGGCCCTTTGCGCCGATCGGGGCGCCGCCTGGGACGATGGGCCGCCACGTCGGCAAGGGATCATTTGCGTCAGTGAGGACTTTTTAGTCCCTAACCGGAAAGATAATGTGTCTCCCCCCCCCCCCAATGTTCTATCCGCGGGGCTCCAGACTGGGAAAAGAGAAGGATTTCCATAGTATGTGGTAGAGAGGAAACGACATAAAAATGTGTTGCAGTCTCATTCGAGTGGAGCGACGACCGTGTCTGAAATAACACCATGCGGTGGGTGGCGGATGCGCGAGAACGACCGTGTGTCGGACAATGATATCTCCGAAGATCGTTGAAACGACTGCAGCGTTAGACGTTAGCTTTTGCACTCCTTAAAAGTGCGAGGGCGGATGCTCAAATTGCTTTTATGCCAGTTGTTCATTAACGCATTCGAAAAAGGATGAACGCTCCCATACGAACATAGGCAGCCCATAGTAGTATAATTTTGACTTCTTTTGTATCTAAGCTGGAGCTCAGCCTACGGGCATCTCACTATACCTGACGACTTTGAAAAGGATCGCTAACGCCCCAGACTGTTGGCTTAGAAAGGGCCGAATGAACCATTGTTATACGAATTGGTGTCGGCGGCTTGTGCGATGTAGCCATTTAATGCCTGGGTTACTCATATCATTGATTTAAAAAAAAACAGAGTTGTACTTATTGTGGGCGTCTGACTTTTCAGTTAAAAAAATAGAATTCAAATAAATACATGCGTCCGGTGCGCTGCATACGGTGCATACGGAGCGGTCGAGACCCTCAGGTCGTGTACACGTTTGGGGTTGCGGCCAAATGTGGAAACTAAAATCGTAATAGGGTAACTGTAATATTGGTTATCCTATTACTCGTGTCCGTGGACTTCAAAAAGCCTCATCTAGACACCTGTTTAAAAAAGCATGAAGATTACCGGCACCTGACCATACTTAGGACATCCCTGCCAATGATGGCACTCCGATGTATGAGCATTTGCGGGGACTGGTTTTGCAATTATGGTTTTAGGCTTCGACACGCCTTTGGAGTTCGTTGCGTGTCGTTGCTATATAGGCTTCCTTGATATAATAATCACGGATATATGCAACTGTGACAGCACGGCCCCAAAAACCTTCGGCGAACATACCTAAATCCTGCACCCTACGTACCTCACATATTGTACCCTTGAATTTCGCCGATATTTAGTAAAAAATCTTGCGGGCACCCTTACCCACATATTTAAGATTTGCAATATCTGTACCCAGCCCAATACTTTACCCATTCTAGTCGGAGCCCACGAGTTACCCAACCCATGAAGCCCCACGCTTGACACCTATCCCCTGATGCATTCATTTGCTGTTCTCAATTTCTTACATATTATATATATATATATATATATATATATATGTATATATATATATATATATGTGTGTGTGTGTGTATGTGTGTATATATATATATATATATATATATATATATTATAACCTGATGTAGGATATGAAGAATATAAATGTTCGGGGTGCATGGAACCTTTTGGAAATGCCTTCACGACCGAAGTCGAGCGGGTCGCCCGGAAATGCTGTCGTTTCAGCACCGCAGCTCGGCCCTGCCAGTCACGATTTTAATGGGCTTGCATCTTTGTAATCACTAACCGTAATGTCACGAGGTTTTCGGGAATAACTAGCACCGTACTATATCATATGTGTCGTACGGTATTTTTTACAAGATGTTTGATCAGGTGGTATATATTTGTAACGTTGCGATATTATCACAATTTTGCATCCCACTTTCTGTCTACATGATTCTGCCGTCGACCCGGAATTACGTGATCGGGCGGTAGGAGGAAGAACGGATTCACCCAACACGCGCTGCTCAACGTTTAACTCCTATTTCAGACATCCATGCATTCGAGAAGATTCGCATAAAATATTAAGAATTATGACGAACGCGAAATTTTCAAAAGCCAAACAGCTCAAAGGGAGTGTTCCGCATTTACATGGGGTTTTTAAACTGAAATACCCATCTTGAAGACTGTTGAAATTCACAATCCTGCCCTTCTTTAGACCTAAGCCTCTATTTTCTGAGCTACACGCCCACGAAAATGGGGAAAGGTATGTCGGGAGAGTATGCCCCAAAGTCACCTCGGCATCCATAACTTAATAATAACGTCATTTAAATTCTGCCATTTCATATGCCATGCGGCGATCAAGGTAAAAAATAGCCTTATTGTCGAGGCGTTCAAATCTGGCGTTCGTAAGCACGATTTCCAGGTGTAACGGCCGTCGACTGGCTCTCAATCAATGCTGTGCACGGTACGATGACGTAATCAAACCATGACGCTTGAGGAAACATGTTTACTAACAGAAAATTCTGCTATCTAGAACACCCTTTTCCGCTTAAAAAGCATACCAATTACCATCAGTGAGCTTGTTTCATCATACCTGATGCTTGCTTCAATATCTTCAAATGAGAGACATTCCCTTTAAGAACACGGGGCCAAAGCTGGGCCCGACCTGGGCGACGATGCATCACAGTGAGACGAGGTGAACTACATAGCGATGACGGAGGAGAAAATAGCTGCTCGTGAAGGCGAGCGCGCGTGTTAAAGCGGGGTGGTTGAGGACTGTGAGAGGAGGAAATCATGCTGGTCGTCGATTCCCTCTGAAATGGCGTATGAGCAAGTGGGTGGATGTATCCCTGGTATTTCTTAATCGTGGGAAAGCAACCGATTTTTTCAGGACCTGTCACTTGCCGACCTTCGTTGCTCTACACGAGAATGATAAAGTTAGCATGCAACTTTGATGCTTGTTATCCCAAGCGACCGTGTTTTACTTTCGTGTTTTTTTTTCTTCAGTCAAAACTGAAAACTTTGAATAGTTGTTTATTAAGCGACCGTTTGGCCCTTTTCTGACTTAGGGACCATTTTGGGCACGCCGCAGTCAAATTCAGAACACTCAGTCCGGCCTGTGACCTACCCGGTCATAGGCGCAGCTGCGCACAGGCGCTGTGCTGCGGCTCAGCGCGCACCTTACCTTGCCGGTCCGGGCCGACGGCAGCGACGGCAGCTGCGGTCTGCTGCGGCCGGCGCCGTCCGCTGGCACAGCTCCCGGTCATCTCTTCAGCCCAGCAGCGCGCCACGCGAACCTTCCTCAGCTTCCACAGTTTGACCGACGCTTCGCAGGTAAAGGCGAGGCCTTGCACCTCCTGCAGTCGAAGGCCTCTACCCTTCAGCCTGCTCAGCCGCCGCCGCCGGCGGGGTACCGGCGCCGCGGGGGTCCCGCTTGTCCCGGTGACCTGGCGGCAACGCCCCCGGGGATCGCGGCGTCCCGTGACCTCGGCGCCGCATGACGCCCGCTCTGCCGGGGCCAGCTGTCGGGTCAGGTCGGCCAACCCGGCTCGGCCGCCATAGTCCTGGGGCCAGGTCAGGCCGTATTGATCGGCGCGGTGGGCGGGCGGGCGGGGGGCGTGGCCTCGCGCCGCCTCCAGTGCAACAATGCACGGCTGCCCGGCTGCCATTGGCCGACGCCGGAAGATGGCCGCGCCGTCCCCGGTGGCCGTCCCGGGACCGAACAGCTAATTCGGCCGGGCGGCGCGCCGGCCCTCTGAGCACCATTGCTCAGCGGCGCCGCCGCCGCCGACGAATAAACACAACTGATTGAAGGTGGCCCGCAGCGGCCCCGCCAAGAAGCGGCAGAGACGGACGGCCACGCGGCGCTCGCTCTCACAGAGGGGCGGACAGCTACAACATCCGGACATTACTCCCGGCCTGGTATCGGAATGTTCGTGCACAGACGGCGGGCGTGTCGGTGTGCAGGCGGATGGCTCGGATGACGGAAATGGTGCGGACAGTGCCGACGGACAGCTGGCGGCTCGAAGCGTGACAACGGGCCGGGAGCATGAAGCCGTCGTGCGGTAGATGCGTGCAACCGGGCGGGTTTGAGGATCACCGCTGCGTAATCTCTTCCCCTCAGGCCTTTGCGCTATGCCCAACCACTGTCGTGAACTTTCGGTGGCCATCGCTATCGTGTTTTCGGTAGATGATGCGGTGGCGCGTTTGGTTACGAGCCGACGAATTTGATTCACCACCAGCGCACTCGGCCTACACTGCACGACCCTGCGAGTCAGCTCAGAGAGCGCGCCAGCTCAGCTGGGCCGCATCCAGCGCTGCCGAGACCTGCGATCCTCGCTGGGATCGGCCCGGCTCGGCGCGCTCGCACCATGTGACGACTCATTCTTTATTCATGCATTAATGACTTTATTTGTCTGTGCCCCGGCGCAGGCCGATGCTAGCCGGCATTTTTGATTAGCGCGCCGAACTGCCAATTTGGTCGGGTCTCCCGAGGCTGGCGCCAGCGTATCCGATTACCTATAGACGGATACATCAAACTACAAATTAGCCTGGCGACCGGGGCCGCAGCGGATACGGCGCCGGCCGGGCCGCTATCTGATGACAACAGCGGCGGCACGGACCGGGCCGCCAGCAGCCGGTCGTGTTCGGCTGCTCGTGCGTGCCGCGCCGGCGTGCCGTCCCCGGGTGTCCAGGGACGGGCGCCGATAGTTGCGCCCGCTCCTTTCCGACGCAAACAATCGAGGCTTAATGAGGGACCGCGAGGAGCTGCCACGCCAGACGGTGGCGACGGAAACAATAACAGTGGTGGTTACGCGGCATGTTTGGAAGGTCAAGACTTCGCGATAACGACGGCTGAAGCGCGCGGGTGCTCAGCCCCCGCGGGGCATTCACTTCATTACGGCACAGGGCGCATCAAGCCCGGCCGGAAACGACCTTGGTCAAGATCGCACCGTAAAGCTCTGCCCTCATAGCATAAACACGTTCATTACCCTTTAGATGACGTTAAAATAAAACATGTACCTGTGCTAGTGCACTCAAAAGCAAATGTTTAGTTCTACAACATGTAACTGTTTCCGCAGTGTCCTTTGGGAATGGATAACGTGCTCACGTTTTAATGACAATTCCATCATAACGCTCGCACGTCTGTTGGTTCCGAACTGCTTCCGCCACTACAAACGGGTGACGACTAGGTATTGAAAATTCGAACAGCTTATGAATTATTTGTTTTTTTCAAAGAGCTATAATGGAATAAAATGGCAGGAGCAGTTTGACCCGACTGGTGTCACATCCCGGTAAAACGCTGTGCGTCTGAAAGCCTGGGTTAAGGTCGAGTTCCGTCCCCACCGCCGTGATTTCCGGGTTGAGGTGAGGCCCTCCGTGCGAATCCGACGTCCCCAAGACCCCGGTTAAGCCCCGACCAGCGCTCGTTCGCCGGGACCGAGCCGCCGTAATGTCCTTGTTTTCCCTCTGTTATCGTCGCGTCGTCGGCTACTCTGACTTCTTGTCCTCATAATTGGCCCGTATTTTTGTCCGCGACTAAGATATTCATGAAACGCGACGCCCTCTGGTGTCCAATTTGGTATTTTAATTTTTCAACCTTGCCGAGAGTGAGGCGAGTTATGAGAGGCGGGTGCGCTGGGACTGGCTTAAATCAGGCCCGGGCCGACTTTACGACCGCCGCCGATTGCTAGTTATGCTCCCAACAGGATATGAAATTATTTAATATTCTGTGCTTACGGCCAGATAGAGCTGTATGTGTCGGGGCATGATTTAGGTGACAGCGAGGTGGCAGCCGGCCTCTCGCGAATGGCCTCGAAAGGAGAGCGGAAATGCAGCAACGTTTTACCGCGTGTGGAGCTGACGAAAATAACACGGCAAAGGAATATAGCCAGATTTGAGAGGCATTTCTTCCGGCTAACTTGAAAAAGGCCTGCACAAAAGACAAGACGTTAGAGGTGACATCGACTCAGTTGTTCCATTGCCGCACAGCCGTCGGGACCAAAAGATACGTTTTAAAACTAACCGTTCCTCCTCGCTGTAAGGAAAATGGCACCTTTAGGGCGAGTCCGGTTCACCTAATCACCGAATCAATGCAAACGGAACACAGCACATTCAAAATCAAAGAAAATTCAAGGTGGACCAAGCAAACGTGGCCAATGCACCAAGTTGATGGTCTGTGACAGGCCGCATAGCTGAGCCGGTACGCAACGCGCGGCGCCGCGTCAGCCGGCAGCCGTCGGCCTCCTCATATCAAGTGCCAGCATTTTCCGCGCGACGTCGGCGCCCGTCCAGCCATCCATTCCGGCTGATAAAGAATTCTGCGCTGTCCCGTTTGGCGTCCCCCGTCGCCGGATCTTATAATGCTATCGCGAGATTGAGTCCGCGCAATTCGGACCGCCACCGTGACTTATAATTGAGCGCAGAATTGTCAGGCGCAAGCAGTTCCGGATGAAACTGCCTCCCGGCGAACCGGATTGCCTTGGAGACTTCAGGTGCCATTTACCACCCCAAATGTTTCTCGAGCCGGGAAATGCGCTCAGATATATTCTTGAGGTCGTGCCCGGCGCCGCGCTCTCCACCCAGGATCTCTAGGCTTGAGCTGTTAGACGTAACATGTTAGGTCATTTGTCATCTAACAGAGACATTTTTAACCTAGATTGCGATGGTCATGCTGGCTGACTGCCAGGGGAAGCAAGCACCTTCAAGTTTAAATGTTGTGGGTGAGCATTCGGCTTGGACCAGAGATGCACTGTTTCCAAAAACATCAGTCCGTAGCCCAGCCCGCCCCGGCCAGCTGGTAATCCAGCCCGCAAAAGCCCACTGTGCTTCAGTGCTGACCTGCCACCAAGTACAAACTTATTGCAATCAGTGTCTGGCCATTCTTTCTTGATTTTGAGACCTACACATGAATGTGTGCATAAATGTCATGCCAGCATTACACAGCAACGCACAGCATTGCATTAATGTACATAATTATTTGGCTAACAGTGCTGCTTAGAGAGGAGTGATGAAAGCACCTGGACAGCAAAATTCCTTCTGGATCAAAGTCAATTGAAAAAATTGGGATGTCAGTTTTCATTACAAACGAAAAGCAAGAGAGTAGCATCTAAATTTATGAACGACCAAAATGCACTACAGATTCCGCCCTTCTACCTGACCTAAATAGCCCTCAGACCATGCTTCTAAAATGCATGCAGCAACTGATAGCATTACAATGGCAAAGTAAAAATGCTGATGTTTCCAGCCACGGCAAGCCTTCTCATGATAACGCCGCTCATGAGCACAAACACCATTCGAATGCGTCACAATCGCCACAACATCATAATCCGCACGCAAGAAACATAGGCAGTATCGTACATGGTGTTTGCTGCTCTTACGCGCATACATTACGCAACAACACAGTAAAGATCGCGTGGTAACTTTAAAATATCCACATTTCTCTCTTACCACTATCCATGTTGCATACCTCAACGATCGCCGCGCCGTTTGTACAATATTGCGTAGAAGCAAAGATAGTAATATAATTTCTCCACGAGGTTTTGCCCTTCCAATGACATCATGGATATTCAGCAATGCCATAAAACGTGATATTTTGTTATTTGCCGCAGCAAAATTTCCAACAAAAACTGCCAAAACCAGGTCCAGGAGTCTTTCATATTGCACATAGCCTGATCAATGCATCTTCCAACCTTTATCGGAAGCTAGATGGCATATATTTTGATAAAAATATTTCCCTGTTGCGCAAACTTGTATAAAAATATTAGAAGATGTGGAAAAAGCAAAAATGCCATGAGAATCCTAAATCAAAGCTCAAAATCCTCGAAAAAGAACGAAATCCTTAATGAGACATCAATGTTGACAACTAATAGCAATCGCATTAAGGGTGAAACACATCACATGTAAGACTCATAGCGTTGTCGACAGTTGCATATTCTTTAAGCGTACACCTAAAAGACACTGTTCCACATTTGCATGGAGTTCTGGATTGAAATAGCCAATTTCAGAATGATTCTCTACAGTCCACAGCCCGAGATGTGGTGAAAAAAAACGTAAAATCTGTCGGAAAGGCAAAATTGGTACTGCTGGCTCGTGCGTAAAGGTTTCAGGTGCGCTGCGCAGATTTGTGTTGTGCGCCACGTTGCCCGCATTCCAAGGTTAGCTAACTTGGAGGCCTGTTCACACTACCAGGTTCCGAATTGCAAACTCCACTCCCTCCGTAGCGCCTGCCGCGCAACCCGTGTTTGTCTTGCCGTCGCACGCCTGCCGTTGGGTCGTGAGCGAATGGCGGGAAGAGGTGAACGTGCATCATCTCGTAATTCCGATTTCA
>NW_023597054.1:42406355-42496302 GCF_011947565.3 Pollicipes pollicipes | reverse complement strand
GAATAAGACGTGTCGTGAATATGATAAGACGAGCGTAAAATACGAAAAAGGTTATTATTAAGTAGTTTTTTCTTCTAATAGACATGACGGCATATCAGAATTGGTGAATGCCTTCAGGGTATTATTGCAAGTTGCCTCTTCCTATTTGTGGGCGGAAATCATTCGAAATACTTTCTGGGAATGCTTACTTTTAAATTCGATGAACTTAAATAAGCTAGCAATCTGAATAATGCTCCAAGTAGCCAAGCGGTTCTTTTCACGGAGCTGAGTTGCATTGAAACATGTTTATAGCGGGTGGTTGATTGTTTTTTACTGACGCGGGGGTGTAGCCCAAGCACATTTTCTTCATTAAATTACCAGCGCACACTAGAATTACAAGAGGCATATTATTTCCCACGCACATTTCTCTGTGACCGAATGTACATGGAAGGCCTTCATGCCACTGAGTCTGGTTCATTACGAGCGCATAGCCAGTTCGACCACTGTATTATAACTACGCACAATGACAGAACTATGAACTATGAACCCACGAAATAATGAACTTCCGTGGAGGTGGTTGTTATCTACTTTCGTACCTTTTACCTTTTACATTCATTTTTTGCATTTTTACGCTTCGTACCTTTTACGTGGCGTAAATTCGCAGGTTTGCGGTTTCGTAGTACTCCTTCCTGAAACTAGGCCCAGTTTTGTCACCGATGGTATCCGGTAAATCGGAATGCTTATTCACCCCTTATCGCATGGTGCGATTGACACTAAACGCTTTCGCATCATCACGATCTGCGCTGTCGCATTGATGCAGTGTCTCAGTGATAACAGACTATTTATCCACATCACTTACAGCTCTCCCATTGGTGATTGTTTTCGTTGTTTTTTATTATTTTCATCACACCCGTTTCAACGCCAACGAAAACATATCTTCATGCAGAGGGATGCACGGCTGGCTCGGTGACAGCCGGCGCCAGCGGCAGCCGCTCTCCATCTCGTCTGCAGGGCGCGCCGGGCGATGACAATCATTGCGCGGGACAGCCACCTGGCTGCCGCCGCCCCGCGCGCCACTCGATGTGCCGATTAAACCCGGGGCCAACTTTAATCCATGCATTAGCCGGCGCCGCCGCTGGGATGGCGACGCGCCCCCGAGTCGCGTCACGGCAATGCATAGCTAAGGAGGCCATTGAATAACAAGCGCCGCCATTAGCGTTTGTGGCGTGCCGGGAACAATGCTGCCAGCCGACCGGATGTCGGCCCAGGGAACTACCCGCGCAAGATAAATACCGGTAACCGTGGCAACGCGCAAGCTTGGGTTTTTGTACTTGCTGCTCCCAGTCTGACACATTACCAACGTTTAGTACTTTTGACGCGAAAGCATTACACTATCAACGTATACAATTGACAAACTGTTTTGTAGGCTCAGTTTCGAAATTTTTGGTTTCAAATTGAATTCCCCACATGCTAGGCTCAAACCGACAAAAAGGTAAGTTGCAATAACTCGTGTTGCTATCTAATACTCAGATAAGTGGACACCAGAAATGAATTCCGGGGCTCGGATCTTATGTCGGAGTGTTTGGACCATCACATATTCAGCGCTTGGTCCACCTTTACGTTTAAGTAACGAATAATTCTGGGATGCTGAAAGCATTTTCCATTGTACCGAGGAATCTTATAACATTCAAGGTTTCCATGATATTTTCTAGAAGGGTTTCTATGCTTCACAAATCATTCGTCAATACTTGCGTAGGATGGTCCACTTTTCTCCACAGTCAACGTCTTGTTAATAATTGACGCACACTCAAGTGAAATTAAGGTAAGGAGTAGAGTAAGCCGCAGTGACCCAAATTGCAAAGCTGAAAAATGTACCGAAGATATACAAATCATCACATACTTGAAATTCAAGCATTACTGGTTTCGCAGCTGCTTAAAGAGAGTGTCTCCACCTTTTTAGCGCTTTTGTTTTGCAACATCAGACGCGCACGAGATTGATCAGATAATGCCAGTCTTCTCAAAACCCTCTGAAGGGCTCACGATTTGTATTTGAAGTAGCCGGTCCTGCCGGAAAATTTTGAAAAAATTGACTCCCCTCACCACTATGAAAGTCCTGCGTTCATTTGCCTTGCTTTGTGCAACGTGCGGGTTATGCCATGTTTGCAACACAGATAATGTGTCAAAGATGCGTGCGGTAAATGCTACGAAAGTTTGAAACACTGTTGAGATAGAAGGATATGCGAACATAAAGCAAATCTTACAAATTCAGCGAAACGTTATACCATGGCTTTGATTCCTCCCCTGGCGACATTTGGCGCTGGCGCTTGCCACAGTGGCCCCTTTCCAGGGGAAACTTTGGCTTTGGGAATGGGAGCGTCGCATGGTCCGTGTGACGCACTGGTAAAACTTTCAACCATTGCGCTTCTCGGTAACAAGCCCTTGCCCGCTGTGCCAATCTCAAACGTTTGTTTTATTCGTACCACCAGAGATGCGCACAGTCGTTTGTCATGACGACGATGGTCGCGACGGTATGGAAGAAGCGTAGTGCTATTATAAAGCGTTGACAACGAAGTTTGGACTCGAAAATAGCTTCATTTGATATCTTAATCATCCTTTGACAGTGCTGCGTTGGCACTATCAAATGTTGATATTGGGCAGGAACCAGTCCTGAGGTTTCATTAGAGTATGTTCTCCAGATATGCTCCGAAGGTGGGCACGCTTCTTTTCACTCCCTTTAAGAAGTTCGCTTATTCTTTTGCAACCATCATATCAGCTATTTCTTGTTAAGGAAAACGACCGCACCGGCGCAATGTGGTGGCTATTCTTCATCTAAAACATACCTGATGTGGTGACCAATTACGGTAAACAAGCTTGGGAAAGATCACTAAGTACATTTGGATGCAATTGACTGGATATTTCTATAGCACCTACTGAACTAGTGCATCGTCTTAATCAACTTTCAGCTTAGGCTATTTAGATTATTCAAGATCTATTTAGATAATTCAGGTAGAACCTGCACGCCAATTTTTTCAATTTGTTTCAACAAAGCTGTCATGTTCTTTACTTTTTTTGGATATTCAAACTTTGCAGCGATCTGCTGGAATGCGGGACCTTTCTTTGCATCTTGTACTTGAAGATGAGATTAAAACCTTGTCTGATAGTTTTTGCAGGAAGTTACTGGGAGCCGAAATCGTGAATTTTGTTTAAGGATCTGCCTCGTTTCAAATCTGTTTAGAATTTAGAATTTGTTGTAGAATTACGTCGTGACGCACTAGGAGCCTGGAAGGTATGTTTTTGATCGACTCATTATTCGGCTAATGAAACGGATCCCTGTGTTTTTATTTTTCCCGGTATTATGACTTTGATCAGCCGCAAAGAGCCAAGCGTGCTCTACGATCTTGCGCATCTCAGGGCACGAGAATCAAGCATTTAGCGTACACAGATCATGTCCATGAATCTGCAAAGTCATGATTTAGGTAGGGACAAACTCAACACAGCCTGAGACACGTGGTCGAATTTTCGACCCTGCGTACCAAAACAAGATTCTGATAGCCTGGGAGAGAGAGGTTTAAATTCAGTTCGCTTTCGTGACCAAGAGATTTCGGTGGTGGAGCAAGCAACCAAGGCATCCATTTTTGTCTTTCACTCCATATTCGTTGTGATGTATCCCCATCAAGCATTACACGGGCAAGCCCGGCGGTCGGGAGGCCATATTGGCTGTTGCCTGTAGATCATTACTCGTGGCACGCCCGGTGGTGGTGCCTGGGCCGCCCGGCGCTTGGCGGGATATAAATCGTCGCCGTCCCTACCATATATCCTCATCAGGGGGGCGGCGCTCGGCAAGATAGATCACCACGGTGACCGCGCTATTAGATAGTTCATTTCCAGTCTAGAAGGGGAAAGAATAACTTCACTTCAGATGTGTGTGCACATAAACCTAAGGCAGCTTGCCATTGTGCCGTAGATTTTCCTGAAGAAGACAAAGGAATTCGGCGTCTTGGAGAGAATACAGAGCCTTTTAGGGTTAAATGTGCAGGTTTCTGCTGTCATGATTCGTGGGGTATCGCTTCTTTGCTTGCTTTGTCTCCACGATGTAGCAATTTTGTAAGGTGTTGGCTTCAGCGGTCCAAGTGCAAGTGGACGTTACCTGCGCGACGCGCAGCGAACCTGCGCGAAGTTACACATAGTAAAAAGTTGCATAAGTCTAGCGCGATCAGTGTGTTTTTTTTTTGGCGCAAGTTTGCACAGTCGAGTTTCGCAAAGGAATATGATCCGAGTACAACTGAAAGTAAGTGATCTAAAAGAAAACAACAATGTGCAACTTACGCCTGAAATATACGCAAACACATCGCTTAACTTCCTGATATACGTGAGCGTAAGCACGCCGAACATACATTTGGTAAAGCTTCACTGGGAGTGCAAACAACGCAGCCACTTGTCGCATCGCTTATTACTTCTGGTGCGCACATTGTATAATTATTTAAAAAGGTGTCTAGTCTTCGGCTTAAAAAAATCCAACAGAAACTCTGAATAATCTTTCGATATTTCACCCAGGTGTCGAGCTTCAAAACATAAAGATCGCGCTGTTGCCACCTCACGTGCACATACGTGGCACCACTTAGAGTTAACTGCACACAATGTTTTTTGCAAATTAAAACCACTTATTTCTGGCTTTAGCCCACTTTATGAACCTTTACGGAATCAAATATTGGCCACCACTGGCAGAGCGTAATGATCGAAGAACCTACTGATTGCTTCCAATATGGAAAGTATTGCCCACAAACTTCTTTATTTGGGCCAAACTTTTTAATTTATATATGTGGCATGCCTATTCTTTTAAAATTGGTGCATTTTCCACTGTCATGCCATTGGGCACATCCTGTGAGTTTCGCAGGCTGCTGTCACAAAACTAGTGTGATACAGTGACTCGTATTAATTTAGAATTTAATTCTTCTTTATGAAACTTGTACATTAGCATTACGTGTCCTGATTTCAATTTCAATGTACATATACTTATATAACCATACTTAAGTATCCACCTGCACCCAACTCTCGACAGGCGGTGAACCTTCCACATTATGCAATAACGGCTAGGACGAGCAGTAATTGATTACCAGTGAACTTAAGCGCTATCTTATCTTACAAACTTTCTAAGGGCATGCTCCCATATGACTGACTTTGGTAAATTGCATTGTATTTTATCATTTCAAACTAGAAGGTAAAAATGGGTTCTGATAGAATAGAATAATAGAAATATACTACATAAGTGACAAATTTCAATCGTGACTAGTTGCAGCCCTGCTGTCATTCGATGTAAAGAATCATGCACTGTTTGACGTAAACAGTACTTAATTCTGATGACCGTCACTGAATGTAGGCCCATCAGCCCACATGCTTCACGCCTTACCCAGACATTGGCTACAACTAGCATCGAACAATTATCAATGTAGTTGTGTGCATGATGCAGAGGTCGGCAGAAATGATCGTGCTTTGGTGATGTACACATAGGTACTAATGACATATTTTGCCGTTAACTTCCGCCTAAAGGTCCCTACTTCTGTAGTTAAAAAGCCTGGATGCACAACTCATAATGAAATGCAGTAGAAGTGATGCTAGATGTTTGAAACATCAGCACATGATCATTATACTTAAGCAAAAAGAGGCGACGACGCCAGTCATTATGCAGGAAACATCAGATGGCATGTTGCCATCACCGCACTGAGATGTGCGCACACGAAATGCACCGTAGTTCACATGACGTGCAAGTTTTCAGGGAACATGAAGCTCCAACACTGGTAATTGTGGATGATGATAAATGTTGTAATAACCTGCACATGACGTGCTAGTGTGAATATTACATCAAAAACGTTTGGAGATGAAGCTCAGAAAAAAATAATTAAAACATTTATTGAAATGTAAGTGGTCTAGCATCATCAGAAGTAGTAGGTGTCCACGCAATCACTGGCAACAAACTAAATTGTCTTTACTTTTATTACCTTATTACGTAAGCATTCAATTCGGCAATCTTGTGTGATTCAATTTGTGTGAAACCCTGGGAAGAATACGGAAGGGAGCTGGAAGAATTTTAATTTCGTTGAATTCAAAGATCTCACAAGGCTCTCTCGTTCAGTCTCTCAAAAATGGGCTTATTTTCATTGCATATTCAGTTCCCTGCCATGCCACCTGCATCACACAAAGTGACTTGGAGTTGTCCCAAGAGGGAACAAAACCACGTAATTGACAAAGCAGACATGATCTGCAGTATTTAATTCGTCCCACAATATCTAGCCCATGGACTGACCAAGCCGAAAGTTGACATAAAGATGCAGCAGATATAATCAATGCACTACATTTCCGCTTGGGAATATTGCTACCACGTTTGCAGAATGAAAATGCATACATAACTCAAAGGAGAACTATTTTTGAGGAACATCACACAAACAGCAATCATAAAATGACATTAACACTACAAATTAAATGGAAAATGACGTAAGCATTTCACATTAAATGACAAATGACATCAGCATTACACATTCAGCTGGCGGATACGCAGGACATTGCCACTTGATTAAGCTTGGAATGTTCCAAGCACGAAGAGTTGGTATTGTCATATTCATGTCCGGGGAAGCTCACATCCCATGCCTGTCCCCTACATTTAAGATTTGTAACACCTTTTCAAAGTTCAAGTGCACACATTACTATAGGGGATAACAATGTAGGGCACACCAAAAAAACTTCATCAAAATGACCTTCATTTACCTTACAAAACCTGCTGATATAGAAAACAGATGTCACTTGACAAGGCTGTGGATGTCCAGGGTACAGACAGTTTTCGAGATACTATTGTGAATATGCCCGGACATGTAGGCCAAGACAAAATAAAAATATACAAGCATGGTGCATTGTCTGATATCAAATTGAGTGGCCTGGATCATACCTTTAGTATAGACAAAGAATGATGAGTACCACATCGAATAAGGTTAACTTACCGTTCTTTCTACAAGCAATGGTAATCATGTATACCAACCATGCTTTCATGACCTAATGGGCCTGACTAAGGCCTGCACTGAGTTCCTTACCAGTGACCAGCAATGGCTATCTACGAGAAGTGAGTGTTTTTTACTGGCCAATAATAGCTTGTAAATTAAAGTAAATATATTTATTGCACTGATACAACGCATTAAACTAAAAGGCATCTACCAATGGGTGATTTCGTCCACGATAACGTTATTCAACAATTAGTTTTCCTATCTTCTAATGTTGCTGTTCATTGGTGTTTTAGGGCGCGTCGACTTCAATGGTCATTTTGCGCTCAAGCTATGTTCTAATGATCTACGGAGTTTTTCCATTTGTGTTCGGCAGGTTCCGAAATGATCCACCAGTTTCCTCGCGGGTGCGCTGTGCACGTAAATGGCTATAGCTAGGCGTGCCGAAGAAAAAATTCCCCGTCTTGACCAAGCTCTGAAAATTATCCGAGATTTGCCCTTGGCCTGGAAAATTATTTGCGATCATTTTCCGTGTTCACAATGCCAAATGCTGTTCTATAAAAAACAGTCATTTTCCGTATTCGCGGTGTCAAATGTCATTCTGGAGAGGAATCAAACGTTCTGAATAATTCTCTGAGATAACCTGCCGGTCGAGCGTTGCGCGCGCTTCAAACTCGGTGAAAGCAAATGGAATTCGAATGGAATAATTTTTCAGACTGTTACCTTCGTCTGGTGTGTTGGATTTCGCAAACAAACCATCCAGACGAAGACGGCAGTGGGAACAATTATTCAATCCTTGGTACCAAATCGTAGTTCTTCCTTAAAACTTAACAAATACGTGCTTGCATCGCAGTCGGCTGTTTGATATCTGATGACAGTGCTGGCGAGCCCCCTTATCGGAAGACCATTCACAGACGCTGACGGTGCGTTCGCGAGATGAGCGGTGAACTCGTGATGAAAAACGTCTTTAAGGGTCCGGTAATGTTGTAATGTCATCAAAAATTTGCTAATTTTTAAGGTTCTGGACAAAGGAAGCGAGTTTGTAGGAACAAAGGATACCGATCGGTGTAAATCAAAATTTTCTGCAATCGTAAGCGCATGATGAATATTCCCGGCCCGACCAGACATACTCCCTTTAAGGCCAATCTGCAGAACGGCAGAAATGACACAAACCCAAAATCACTCAAGAGCTACAAAAGACACAAGGAGTTTGCCATCCAGGGGCGAGTCTAACATGGCGATTGGCTCATACATTCGTGCCATGGGTGAGTCAAACCGTCAATACAGTGTGCAATGTAGATAATTAGGGTACATGCAATGTTCGTGGTGATGTTCGTGACAAGCAATTTTCTAGCATAATGCACGGTATGGGTCATCGCAGCCTTCCAGGTTAGCCGCCTGTGTTTCGTGCGGCCCTTTGCGCAGAACCGTGTTTTGGGGTGTTGGAATGTGAGAGCTGGGTTGTCTTACTGTCGGACATCTTTTTAATGCCTGTTCTGCACATATTTAGAGCATTGTCTAGTTTCGAATGTTTTGGTTTTGAAGTGAAATTGTTTTCTTAACCTTGTTCAGCCTTGTTCACCCGTGCGCGTAAGCACAGAACTTCACGACTCGACGCTTCCATCTCTGGAAATGTCGAGTACCCTTTAGCAATATAACCGATGGTGGCTTTATAACGTCGTTTAACCAGTACCTTCAAGTGTATTGAAGATTGATAACCAAACGAAAGAACTTTCCATTCACAATGCTGAAGAACAGGAGCAAAAGGCCTTTCTTGTTTGTCCTATTCGTTCAGCCATCAAGCCTTTGAAAGGGGATGCTGAGATCAGTTGGTTGGGCAAAGCTGCTGAGCAACCACTTGACGTGGATAAATGCCAAAGTTACTAGAGTTTGAGGGCAGTTTGTGTAGCCACTGTCACATGGCCAAACTTCACCTTCCATTCATGCAGGATACATGCCGGAAGCTTTCGTAAAGCTAAATAGTTGATGTGATGGCAGCATTTTGTCCGGGAATTGGTTCTGATCAAGACTTCTGGAGAAGGCCACGCAGACGTGACGTCATCATGAAACTAAAATTTGGTAGCCCGCAGTGTGGTTTTTGGCTGATACTGCGAAAAGGTTGTTGGATACTAGTCACATGATTTAAGACGGTGATTTCGCCATTGAACTGGATGACAGTCCTGTTCTACGCCTTCATTTTGATGTCCTATGAGTAATTATAATAATTTTGCACTTCAACCCTTCCAAATACAACTCAGTACAGCATCTGACTGCAAAAATAAATCCTACCAAACCACGGTTTCTAGTTGCAGCACTCGCGCCATATTCGTCGAGGCCAACGCGCGTGAATATCTATATGTCAAGCGCTTTTGAAAACGGAAAATTCAAATGTAAATGAATAACTATTATATGTAATATTTACATTGAATTAATTGATGGCAATGATTATGCATGTATTTTTGTACTGCAGGACCTATATGGAGTGAAATGTGAAAATAAGGTAATGTGAGGAAAGCAGGTGTCAAGAATTTTGCTGTTGCTGTGTCATGATCTTCCTAGGTGTTGGTTGACTAGCAGATCTATAATGTTGGATGGGTTAGATAAAAATGGTGGACAGAGAATCCGCCACCCCGCCCTAACCGCCACCGCCACCACCCTAAAATATCCCTATTAGACTATTTCGGAGAGAAAATATGGGTCTCGAATCCTAAAGCGGCAGAAATTGCAAAGCTTACCAGAAATCGGCCTATTTTTTCAGGCAAGTTATGCTATGTTGAACTGAAATGGCACGTGCCGTATTTGAGCCCCCGGGGTTCACCACTCACTAGCCCCATAAGGGCGGGCCAACCCTGCATCTACCCTGACAACGCTCTCGCTAAGGCTACAGGATATGCATTCCAGTTTCTTAATGCGCATCCCAGGGAGCCGCGAGCCCGTCTGGATCGCCGTATCTCATGTCCAGCAAATGTTGTTGTTGATGCATGTTGTACTCTTTTACACAGACTGTTTCCAAGCACTTCCGGCTAGAGGTCTTCGGGATAAATCGCTGGTAACCCCGTCTGTCTGTCGGAGGCAGGCTGGGCAATAATTTTGTGGCTCTGTTGCAAACCAATGCCATTTCCCAGCTGCAAATGTTTCATTGAATGTGCTAGACCGAAAACAATTCGGCTTTCGGACATGTTTATGTCTCAATCAGCCCGGAAAGAACAGTGTGTTCACGCCGCCATAGCGTTGGTGCCATATGACTTAGTCCCATGATGACATCACAGCATCGCTACCCAGAATGCAGTAATGCGGGGGCTTGGTTCCGATATTCCATGCCAGCCAAGGACAACATTTTACAATGTCCAAACAGCACGGTTTAGCATAGCTTTGAAACCTTACGGAGTTTGTCAGCCGGCAATGAAAACAAAACAATCATCGGGGTGGTGGGTGGTGGGGGGGGGGAGGAGGGGGTGTTGGAGGGTTGGGGAGGATGGGTATTATGGTTATGGGTTTTTTGATAGGGATTTATATATGTAAAGGATTTGCTCACATTTGCAAGGGTTTGAACCAAAATAAGCCATTTTTTTTCTTAATAGTTTGTGCAATTCGGTGTTGTTCACAGCTCTGTCTTTCTGTTTTGCGCTGTTCAGCCCCACCTCCTCATTAATTTTCACGACACCACGCCCCCTGTGTTTGATCATCTTCAGCTCGAGGGCGGCGATCATTTTACTAGTCTATTTGACCGATTGAAACTGCTGTTGACTTTGCGCCTGCGCGTAATACGTAATCCACCCGTAGGGTGGCTGGAGTAGTTTTAAGATTGTTGCACGACGATTGTGGTATATTTATGGCGGTCATTCCGTAACTATATCAACTTGTCAATACACGTAGGGTGCTAATTTCGCACGGCTAATTTGGCAGCACCACAGCACCATACAAACGTTGCATGACGCAATTAGACTATGACGTATAAAGGAGCATATTTGCCAAAGAGAGAAACTGCATTGTCTAAACCGGTGTTTTACAACTATAAGTATACTTATCGTTAAAAGTGAGCTTATTTCATCATCTCTGATGCTTGCTTCATTATCCTCAAATGTGGATCAGTCCTTTTAAAGGGTGCAGCCAACCTGTTTGCACTTCCCACGCATAGTCAGACGACATTGGTTCGATTTGATCGGTAGGGCCAGTTTTCTCGAAATCCTTCTGAAAAGCTCAGAAATTTTAAGTTAAGTAGCGGTGTCGACAGGTGAATTCTTATTGAACCTCTCCTTACCACTATGGAAGTAAAATTTCCCTTTGCTTGGCTTTTCCAACGTGTGTGTCATGTAATGTCGCCACGATGCGCATGGCTGTAAAAATTGAATAAGAAATATGTGTCGTGGATTTTTAAATTTTTGCTGCAGAGGAATGGCTTCCCATTGTAAGACGATGGGAAGCTGCATTAGTGCAGAAACCTTGGGCTGTGGTGCAATTAAAGGAAAAGAAACATCTTAGTAATTCTAGTCATTATGGTCAACAAAAAAAAGTTGTCTCATCGTTGCTCAAAGGTGGCCCTAGCGCAAAAACGTGGTGGGAACGAAATTATAGCAGAGTTGGGAAGGAGTTGCTTCCGTGATTTCCCTCCTCCGTCCGTCATACTTAACGAAACCATCCGCCCCCTGGTTACACGTCGTTCGGCCCGGCAGCGTGACATCAGAATTTGATGTCTGGGGTAAAACGGAAGCCATGGGGAAATCGAGTGGTGGAGTATGAGGTCACTCGCTTGTGGCTTGTAATCGGCCGAAAAAAACAGATATGGTGTGATGGGATCAAGTCTATCCTGTCACCAGCGCAGCTACGCAATGGTCCAGGGCAAGAGCATTAGGTACCCCCCATATCTTTGCCCTCCCCTGACCCCTACCAGAGGGGGCAGGCGGGTAACACATGGAAATAATGCCACCTTCACATATTCATACTTACGAAAACATCCAGAGCAACAGCCTTACATTTGTACATACATGTTTTGTCTTTAATCTGGAGTATATTCGTGGGTATGTGGTTACGTATACTTTGAGCAAGTGTTCCTGATGTCGACAATTTCGCTGATGTACCAGTGTGCTCCCCGCCGGCTGTAGCCGGCTGATCGCCGGCTGCCCGATCTCCGCCCATGCCGACGCCACATCTACCGAACAGCTTTCCTGAACGACCGTCTCAGCTCAGAAACCGGAATTTCTAGAGACACGCCTTTGGTGTCAAAACACGCGCAATGACTATCCCAGGCTGCTGAAAACTGAGCACGATTGTACGGAATACCAGGAACATATTGGCGTGTTCAGTTCACAGGCCCCTCAGTGCCCCGTAGCACACATATAGATGAGATGTAAAACTGCCTATCATTGTCGCTGGCTTGTTTTCTCCATAGCAATTTGCCCAACCTGGTACATATACCTCATGTTGCCCCTGGCAGTTGCAAATCTAAGAGAGAGAACGCAAGGGGCCCCAAAGGCGTCAGTGACTAGAAGGTCAAATGGGCATTTGCGTATACCCAGCAGTTCTATGCCATAATTCCCAAGCATGGCATAGAACTGGTAGGAATATCATATTGACATGTTCTGCAGTTGCAAATTAGTCGAGTATGTACGAGCTCTTGAATTTTTTCCGGACGATGTTGTGCACAGAACTTCTTGGCCTGGGCTAATGGTTTCTCTCCACCATCCTCGTACGCTGTGGTTTTGTGCTGACACTATGTTTAGTAAACAATAAGTCTGTGTTTTCTTATTTTGATCTTCCTTACATGCCATTAATGAAATATGGAAGTGAAGTGGTTACGTCTCATTCGCGCCAATGACAAACACAGAGGTGTGTACAAACTTCGTCAAGGCAGCTCAGAAACTTACCTCAAGACTAGGATTTTTTTTGCATGGCGTGAAGAGAAATGAGCATAAAACAATTCAGTTCCGTTTTGTCTTGTTAACTGCTGACGGTGGGTAACTGATTAAGGGATACATCTTCTGTCGACAAACATCGATTAAGCGGATTTGCTCATATAAGGACAAAGCTTTGTTTTTATTGATGGCCGTCGCCAAATGATCCGAGGTTGAATCCTCCTCTGACAAATCTCCATTGTGCAAATATCCGTTACACGTGACTACGCTATGCTTACAGTGTCGAATTTTCATAGTGTCTCCCGGCGGCAAGTTTTTTTAATTAAGTTTAAAAAAAATAAATTTTGCTAAATTTGTATCATACATGAATTAGCGTACACAAGAAAAAATGACGATGATGACATATTTCAGGTAGACACGCAAAAACCATTTGTTCGAGAACTTTTGATATTGTTAACATGGTAAATAATATTTCATGGTCTCGACGGATCGCATGTTTTCGTCGGAAACAATATCGCATGTTCTTGATGAACTGATTTCTACGTGTCTACCTGGAATGTTTCATTATAATCATTTGCTCCATATGCATGTTAAAGGAGATGTTTGACATTTGAAGATATTACAGCAAGCATCAGATATGATGGGAAAAGCTCACTTATATTTATTGGTATACTTTTTAAGTGGAAAAGACCGCTGTAGGTAGCACTGCTCCTGAATGCGTCATTGCTTGATTGCGTCATCGTACCTTGCGCAACATCTATTAAAAGCCAACTGACGGCCGTCACATCTGGATATCGCGCTCATGAATACTAGGTATGAGCGACTCGACCGTTATATTTTTATCGGCCTTGAACGCCGCATGGCTTATGGAATGGCAAGGTTCGAATGGCGTTGTTATGACGCCGTGAATGACATGGTGACTGAAATACTCTCCCCGGAATACTCTCCCCGGTGACTGAAATACTCTCCCCGGAATACTCTCCCCGGTGACTGAAATACTCTCCCCGGAATACTCTCCCCGGTGACTGAAATACTCTCCCCGGAATACTCTCCCATTTTTGCAGGCATGTAGCTCAGAAACTAGAGGGTTTTAAAAGTCTTAGGAATGACTTAGAAATTAGGAATGAGTTGTGAACTGCACCAAAAAGTCTTCAAGATGGGTATTTCAGTTCAAAACCTCATATCAATGTGTAAGACTCCCTTCAATACATGTAACAGATTTGGGGCTTCGCCACTGAAAGTGTAGCGTAGTCGATTATAGCGCACAACATTTGTACGTGTATGGGTATAGTTCGCACAATGGATATTGTCAACAGAGGATCCAACCTCGGATCAGTTGGCCACGGTCATCAGTAAAACCAAACCAACCCAAACTGTTTTCATGCTCGTTTAGTCTGGCATCCTTCTAACGCCGCAGTCGCGGGTGCAATAATAAACTCCGGGCAGCGGCGTATCATGGGCGCAGTCACGCCGACGACCTCTTCGGCGCTCTCCATACAGTGCGGGACGAACTCAACAGGTGTAGACGGTCCGCCCTTTTTAACCCATTGTTCGCACGACACCATATGGTGTGATGCGACGGTACTAATGCGCCCACCCGGCAGCGCCCCCTCCTCTCCGTCCCCTCCGGCGGTGCGATAATGGCCCCTCGTCAGGACGACCGGTGGGGAGGGGAGGGGGGATGTCGACTGTCCGGGGTGGTCGGCATGTGAAGCCCGTGCGCTGTAGACCCGGGCCTGCTGCGACTGGAGCACAGACCCCCGCCGGATCTCGAGCTGCTCGGCCAGCACCGTCGGCAGCCAGCTCGCAGGCCGGTGGCAGCCGCCGTCCGTGAGGGCCAGCGGTGCCGACCGCAGGCTGCAGCTGCGGGGTCATCGTGTGCGCGCGACAGCGTAGCAAGAGTTCTCTCGAAGCGGTGGGTACTACAGGCGGACAGGGCTTGCTGCGAATGGCGATGTCGAGGGAGCAGGAGCCGCTCAGCAGCTGGCTGAGAAGCTCGACAGCCAGCGGGTACTGAGCCACTGGCCTGGCTGTGAACTGTGGCTGTAACTGAACCACTGGCATGGCTACGGCTGTGGCTGGACCTCTGGCATGGCTGCGGCTGTGGCTGAGCCACTGGTCCAGCTGTGGCTGTGGCTGAGCCGCTGGCATGGCTGACAATAGCTGCTGTAGTAGCAGTAGCACATCAATGATGAACAGCCAGAGCTGCTACACAGAAGTGTAGTGCACGCCTAAAACGGGGGTTTAATGGCTTGATCACGTGGTGCTTAGTGAGACCACGGATAACACGTCGGATTAACAGCGCGCTCGAGTGGGGGGTCAAATTGACCGCCCCCCTGAATGCTTTTTCAAAATGGTTTCCGAACGGCGCGACGTGGCCGCGCCAAATTTTCCATAGCTGTAGAAAATTGAGTAGCGGATCGTTTGACATAACAAATTTAGATGTACCTTGTAAGACCGCTGATTCATGGCAGGTCAAAGTCAGGCCATGGTTTCAGCGAATTCAATTTTAGGGAGTCGGTCCCATCTGATACAAGTAACGGAGTGCTTGACGAAGCCATACATTTCTAAGATGCTTTCTTAGGCACCACAAATATTGAATGACCAAATCACGTTGACCTAAGGTCAGGTATGAAGGTCAGGCCAAGGCCACAACCAACCTGATTTATTTCTCAAGGGCCTGCTGTAAGGTATAGTTTGTGGTGCTCATTTCGAATTTATTGACAGCAGGAACCGCGTTATGCATCTTCCATTGACCTCTTAGAGGTCAGAAAAGGTCATTGACCTAAGATGACCCGGGTCGATATGTTGTTTTTAGGAACATGCTGCCTGGCGTAATATTTGCCGCTTATTCAAATGCAAAACTCAGAGCAGTCTTGTATAATTTTGGTCACCATGGCCTTAAAAAGGTCAAAAATGGTCACTGACCTCAAATGGGCTTTTGGCCTTTTGCTTAGAAACAGTTGCCTAGGTTCTGGAAGCACTTTGGTGACCAACCTGGAATTTGGCCTTCTTTGACTTTATTTGACCTAAAGGTCATGACCTAGGAAGCTCAAACTTTGACCCAAAGCCCCTAAGTGTGTTCACGTACAGGTCAAGACACCCTGAAACTTGGGTATCTCTAGCTTTCTTATTTCCTGAGATCTCAGGGGAGGGGGTCAAATTGACCCCCCCCCACCCGAGCGAAGGGTACCTAGCCGGCCGCCCGGGCGTGTGTTAAAGACGATTTTGGAAACGCTGAAGTGTGTGGAAGAGAACAATGCACTATGTGTTGACCGATTTTGAATATGTGTATATCTCTGGTGTTATGTCGAGATCATGCAGTTGCGTCACTACGTGTCATTTAAATCGAATAAACCAAGTTTTCATTGCTTATGAGTTAATTTTGAGAACGGATATGTGACTTTTTGTAAGTAAGATGCACATGAGGTAATCGGTGAACCCGCTTTGCCGCAATCATCAAATATATTGCAATGAAAGGTACCACTGTCCCGTCTCACTCAAAGCTGTTTATCATTTTGACTCAATGTCAACCGGTTTTGGCTGTGACCTCAAACAAGAAAACAAGGCATTATCTAACTGCGTTCCGGATTTAACAGCATGCACCCCTGACATTAACGGGGATATGGACATGGTAATGCGAGTGTTCGGGTAAGTGATACAAAACTAAGCTCGGGCCACAAATACGGAAGTCGAGGGCAGAGCCACTGTACAATAATATGATCGGTGACAATATCAAGTCCGAAGTTCACAGGGCCACGTAACTTCTGCTCACGGGCTGCTGTCGAACGGGTCACGGCGAGATCACTGCCGAGTCACGAAGCGATCACGCCTGTCACGCCCTGGCTCGTCACGCCCAGTACCGAGGCAGCCTCGCCGTAGGCCGCGCGCCACCGGTGCTCCTCCCCACGCCCGACTCTGAGTCCGATTGTGCGCGCGTCCGGGCCTATTTGGGCACTTTTGTCTTCGGTCGCGTTTTGTGCGGAGGGCGTCTGATTGTGCGGCGCGCGGTGCCGGGGGCGGCCGGTGATCAGTTATTCAGGCGGGGGCGGCCGGGAGGGAGCGGCCGCGCCGCGCCGCCCAGCCGGTAATTTTCAGGCCAATATGTCAGGGCTGGGACGCCGTCTGTCGCGCCGGGGGCCGCGTTATGGTTCGTTGAAGACTCGCATGGAAGAGCGGCGCATAATAACAGGTTGCATGCTGGAGGGATAGAGACATTATGGGCTCGAGTGTGAGCTGAGGTTGCAGGGGGAGGGCCGCGCGAGGCGGGAGGCGAGGGGACGGCGCGAGCGCGCCCGCCCACCGAGCGTCGCGCGGCCTCATGATTGAGTTAGCGAAAATGGCATGTTCCCGTTGCTGTAATTGCCGGCGGGTGCCGGAGCCCGCGCCGGCCGCCAGCTGAGGTGTCGGGGAGCACGCTGCCGCCATTGTCCGGGCGCGGTCGGTATCCGAGTGGATGATTGAGCGCCTCCGGCAGAGCGGGTGGCCGACGCTGAGCGGCCACTCGACGGAGCGCAGCGCCGAGCCCGGCTGCCAGATGATCGGATGATTCAGCACTTCATGACGCCCCGGCGGCACTTCGCTGGCCATATATAACGCTCACGGCACACAAACGCTGTTGATTGATGGAAAGGTTGACAATTTTACAGGCGTCGCCACAGCGGATAAAGAACACCTGCTTCGGATTAGTGCTGTACGTTTTGTCTATGGCGTGGCTCGTCATGCATCGTACGGGTATTATCCGTGAAACACTAATCTGTAACGTGAAACCACACACTGGGATCGAATGGCAGACGAAGAATATTAACCGTGTTACAGTAGGCTTAAATGAGACACGAAATCGAGGGAAGTCGCGCCGGCTTGTCGGATGCATACCAACTCCGCGTTGCAAAGTGGTGGCATTGGTGCGAGCGGCCGCTTCTTGCCCCATCACCTGCTGGGATTAGGACCATAACTACAAGTAGAAATAAATGCTGCATTCTCTCATTGCACATATCTGTCGCATTGCACGGTTAATGAAATAATTATCAAGTTCAAGGCTTCACTATAAAGCACGACCTTAAATGCTAGCCTTATCCGAGAAAAGGGATAAAAGAACAACTTCGTTTCGCAGAAACAAAAACAAGAAATGATTGAGAAAAGAAATGAAAGCTATGAGATGAGTTGGCTCCGCAAGATGAGTTGGATTGCGGGTGGGCTGACGAAATCTGCATCCAAAATAGCCAACGAACTGGTTTCATCCCTGGATTTTGCTCACTATCCTCTCAAAGTGGAGGGGACTGGAGCCCGCTTTTGGGCGGGGGGGGGGGAGGGCCGGAGCACCCCCATCGAGTGAGAAACTACACCCCTGGTGAGGGCAATCATATACCTGCGGAACAAATGTGTCTTTGCCGCTCCATGAAACCGGTGTGAAGTTCATGTGTTTCCTCGAAGTTATAACATTAAGTGGAGCTTGCTATTTTCGTCCCCAGTGATGATGTTCATTTGTTCCCTTGTCTGGGGTAGCACTGAGGAAATGCCATGGCGCTCTGGAAGTTTAGACGTGTGCAAATTTACGCGGCGTGTTAAGGGGGTCCGCCACGCAAGGACAAGTTGTCTCCCAGCTCGGCGAATTAAACCCTGTATCTCACCGCGCTGCAGGGGAAAACAGCGAGCTAAAGAACCTCATTTCCACCCAAACGCCCTTCTTTCCGTAATCCATGTGAAAATAACAGATATAAAGCCCACCATGTTCGAGCCGAGAATCAATCAAGCTCGCAGTTTGACTTTGCTCCAAGTGATCTCTCATAGGAGGTCGCAGGAAGAACTTGGGGGGCTCCGCACCTGCGAAACTATGTGGGCTATCGGGTGCAATACGTTCAACGTGGTAGTGCATATGACCTGTTTGGTTTTAACAGTTTTCTTCACTTGCAACTCGAAACAAATGATAGATTTCAGCCAAAGAGGCAAAACTTAATTCCAGCGCAGATCGTACGTGCAACACTCCCATCTACTTGGGAAACGGACTTGTAAGGCGCTTAATGCCCTGAACGTTACAGCAGCAGTCTGATCGGTCCCCTCACAGTAGCCCTAATTGACCAAAAGGGCAACATAGCTTCCGTCCGCGACGGACAGACGCCACATACTTGGCATACCATGATCTGCCGATTCTGGAACGCGTAGAGCATGACATCATTTATCCACAATTCCTGCAGGCCCGCGTGCTGTCGAGATCGACTGACGCGCGCGCGCGTCCCTCTCGTGAGCCCAGCTGGCGAGGCGCGCGCTCAGGTGACGCAGCGCTGCCGCATGTACCGCCGCGCACCCATGACCTGCGGAACAGCATACCAGGCCGGGGGCGGGTGGGGGGGGAGGGGGCACCCTGGCAAGGTGCGCCAGCGCGTCTGGCAAGGACTGATGGTTTGGCGTGACTGTCAGCACGCATGCATGCTCTTATCTGAAGTTGACGGGTTATGAACCCGATGGTGGCATGCGGCGCTTGATTAGACAGGTTCGTTTTAGCGGACAAACGTGACCATTGCGGCTGGTGTTTTCGCAGTGAAGTTCTGCAAGCATCAGTGGAATTATACAGGTCTAATTAGGCACAGTGATTTTTTCAGCACACTGTGGTAAGAAGCAAATGTTTATGGTTCAGATAGCGCTTTTTGACTTGTTTCTGAATTTAACTTTGAACATTTTGATTAGATGAATTTCTACGGCCAGAGCATACGCCAAGCAGTGCTTGTGTGATTGCACTGCATGCAGTTAGCTGTTGTGTTGCGGGTACAATGGGACGAGCTTCTTTACTGTATTCCGGCTGCCTGTGCGTTGTGGCTGGCTGCATGATCTCAGAAAATATCAGAATTAAGAGACGATGCAGCGCGTTTTGATTTCCTGTACGGTGCTACTTTCCTGGTTGGCCAATGACAGGCAACTAACTCTGCTGTGTTAGCCGTGCGGGATAATCCATGTGGTGATGCGGCTAGCTAGCTGTGCTCTGCTGCCTGAGCATCATTATATCCCTATGACAGTTTTGGTTAGATATTTCAGCCGCGCTGTGTGTGCCCTTGCGTATTATGCTGTGTCGAGCTGCGCTGTTGGCCGCCTCCGCGCCGTCCGCAGCAGCTCTGACTCAGCCCGGGTCGGGTCGGAGCGGAGGCCAGCAATAGCAGCTCTCCCGAAGGTGCCGTCTCTCTGCGCCCGCTGTTTACGCCGGCTTCGAACAGGGCGTCAGAGGCGGCGCTCGCTCTGTTTTGCCGTCCGAGAGCCCCGCAGGAGACGCCGGCCATTGTTTGATCGGGCCGCGGCCCCGGATTTGTTTGACCGTCCAGTTGTGCACCCGGGGAGAGCGTCTCCCTGCCGTCCTCCGGCCGGCCGCCAACTTCAAATTGAATAAATCATAAACTTCGGCGCCAGCCGCCGCTCCCAGTCGAATTTCACGTCTCGAAAATATTCTGCAAATTGAACGTAAACTGCCAGGTGGTCACCGGCGGACAGAAGTTAGCTGCCATTCCAGCCGGGAGTCGAACGTGAAGCGGAAGGCGGCGGAGAGTGGCTGGGCGCCGGCCGACGCCCCGCCACCCCGCAGCGCCACCCCACCGATATTAGCATAGATCCGGCCGGCCTATCCTGTTGAGAATAGCGCCGCTCCCCTAACGCAACTATATGTGCATCGAGGGACTTATCCACATTACGGAGATATCATAAACAGATAGTCGTAATTCCGCTGTAATCGGGCGCCCCCGGGCCGGTGACGTCAGCGCCGTCAAAAGGTAACGTGAGCCAGCGGCGGCGCCGGCCGGCGGCGCGCCACAATGCGCCATCTGCCGCCGCCGGGTCCCCCGCCGCCGGCGCTCGGGTATCGGCGCCGCCATCGCGTTCGCGCCGTGTGAACCGTCGAGCAGCGCTTTGCCGGGAGCGTGACGAGAACGGGTCCCTCCCGAGCGGTTCCGGCCCTGTCCGGCGCAGGCATTGGCGTGACGCTGCCGCGAGGAGTCGGCGACCTGACTTCGGTGCTTGTTTTTGAATATGCGAGGTCCGGACATGGCGTGTTCCGGTTCAGCCGAGCTACTCAAGTTAAGTGTTTAAACGACATTTAAAACTGCCCTCGCGCTCTTTAAGTGCATGGCTACGCAGAGGAAATTAATTACAACACAAACAGTTTGATGTGAGGACTAGTTTTTGTTCCCCAGTAAAAGGAATCGTCACATTCAACATCCTGAAGAAGTAGGTATAAATGACATTCTTGACCTAACCAATCGATTCCTGGTCCATTGAAATTCTTCGCAAGCATTGACATGACCGAACAATTCATGCCATGGCACAGCGCATCGCTTAAATAATCAAGCAAATTTCGAATGACGGAGGACTAAAGGAAAGCATCTACGCGGATCCCCGGTTGGCGACCATCAGGGCGTTACCAGTCGGAAGGCTCCGCAGCACGGCTTTTCGTCCGCTTTTCACTGTCCTGGTCACCGCGCCCTTCTGTTCGAACTCACCGATAAACTGTTGTCTCTTTTCATTGTGATGGTGCATCTCGTACCCAATGATTCTGAATATTACCATCAAGACCATACTGAAAAGGTTTGTGTTAGAGAAACTTGTCCAAATTCTGTTTACCACTTCCCTCAAAGAAGTTCCAACGGACATCGAGGAAATATTTCAGCAACTGGAGGCTAACGTCGCGAAGTAAAAGCTTCTAGTTTTGGAATGAAGTCCATACCAGTCGGGCCTCACGCCAGAAAAAAAAACGTGAATAGCATCAAAGTTTTCTCAAACTATTAGGCGTAGAGGACCTCCACGAATTAAGGCTTAAGAGTATGGCGAGCATTATGACCAAAACAAACGTTTTGAACGTTATTAAGATTGGATTGTTTTCAGCATTGCGAACAATGTGAACGCACGCTGTGCAAATTGCGCTGCATTCCAATATATGTTATATATATATATGCTATATATGTATGTAATGTATGCAACGCTATGTATGCAACAATATACGTTATATATATACATGTTATATATATATATATATATATATATATATATACATAGACGCAAAAATCTAATCAATCTGGTAAGGTTGCGCTGAAGGCAAGGTATGATCATGTATGTATTTACAGGAACAAATACAAGATACCTAACAAGGTTTTGTACGATACTTCAGAAAAATAGGACTTATTTTGTACGAAAATGAGCAATTAGGTGCAGCCTACATGCGCATTTGAAAGCTGATTCCGGAAAAGAGCTTATTCTGGAGAAGAGACAGTTAATAGCGCAGTTGCGTTGGTGTTTCGTAGTCTTTATGTTTTCCTGCGAGATATACCATATTCATAATGATACACCGGAAAAAATAACAGAACACCAAGTTGGTGGCGTTTTCCCTGCTGTGCGATCACGGCTCTCCCATAGTGGTGCGCTTAGCGGCGGAAAATCGAGTAGCGTTCTGGTAATGAAGATTGGCGCCTGTCACGGCATGGGTGACATAAAAGAAAGCTGACCGTTGTTTGATGCATTGATTTCCGGCCCTTCATTGGGCAGAAGGACAGAACATGGAGACTCGCTTAGACTAGGTCGGCCACTCCGCCCGGAGCGACAAACACAACCAATGGGCCTGCTGCTGTCTGGGGACATGGGAGATAGAAATAGACAGAGAGCAAAAGAGAGAGAGAGAGAGAGAGAGAGAGAGAAGAGAGGAGAGAGAAGAGAGAGAGAGAGAGAGAGAGAGAGAGAGAGAGAGAGAGAGAGAGAGAGAGAGAGAGGAGAGAGAGAGAGAGAGAGAGAAGAGAGAGAGAGAGAGAGAGAGAGGGGGGGGGGGAAAGAGACAGAAGAGACAGAGACATAGAGAGAGAGAAAACAATGCTGTCCATCTTGTCTTTATTCTGGTGGGATGAATAAGAGCACAAAACCACCCGAAAAAGACTTTTCTGCACGTTTTTGTACACTTTCCATGAAAAAGTGATGCAATAACCAGCTCTTTTCATACAGTGATATACAGTTTATGTTTCGTTTTTTGCTCAGATAAAGTTTGGCTTGACTACTGCCCATCACTCTATCCGCCATATCATAACTATTAGTTAGACCTTGGTACTCTCGCCAAATAAATGAAACCCAATAGTTAATTACTCTAAAAGATCATTTCTCATCGTGCCGTAAACTTATGACGGCGATCTCTTTGCCAGCGATCCATATCAATGGAATTTAAAACAAACTCGCAGCAGCAGCAAACGGAATGGCATTACTAATGCATGTCTAGATCTTTCCGGGCAAGCGGCCTTTGAAAGTGGCATGCGTAGCAATAGAGGAGGACGTTATGTTTTAGCATGAACGTCACCAAAGGAGTATGTCAAGCGTATGAACCACATTTTATTGAAACTGACACTCCAGTGAGGTGCGGTGCTCCGTTTGGTCCGATGGTGCCCGATCCTGCCCTCGCCTCTCTCGGAGCTGCCTAATTTCATTTTACGGACGCCATCGACTGCGGGCTGGTTTATTATCTATTTACCGGCATTACTCGGCCCATTGACCTGTTGGCGGCGCAGGTGTGCTGTTCGCGTGCCCAGACCCCTGATTACTCCCGGCTCGGTGCCCCCTCCCCTCGCCCCCTCCCGTCAAGCCGCCGCCACCCAACAGGTGCACCGCGGGGAGAGACCCTGCATGGTCAGCGCGTATAAAAGTCATTAGCCAGCGGGAAATTATTTGCGATGATGCTTTGATTATCGGGCAAAGGGCCGGCAGACATTACGGGGCAATTTGGCTACGATGTTCTGCATGCATATTTATGGCTGGGGCAGAGGCCAAAGTAGTAACAGTACTGGTAGTGCGATGCTTGTCCGTAACATTAACAAACGCAAAAGAAAGCAGGCACTTTATTGGTTTTGAGCATGCGACCAATGCTCCTACCAACATTAGCATCATCCACGATCCAACATGAGGTCCACTGTGGTAATGGCCGCATTTACGAAGCCGTACTCCATCGCGTAATGAAAGCGATGCATAAGGTTCGTCACACATTGCAAAGACGAGCCAGGCGAAAGGCAAAAGTTGATCCCCAAGCATTCGAACAAAATACCTCCGCACTTTTTAGACCCAGGAAGCCGAAGCTTTTTTACAACTATTTTGTGACCGGTTTAAAAGGCGCGGAAGGTGGCGGCAGGGCGCTGTGCCGGCGGCTGGCGGCGGCGGCTGCTGCGCCCGCCGGCGCTGGCAGGTGCGCCCGTCCGACCCCGCCGATTGGAGCGGTGCCGGCTGCGCCCGCCGGCCCCGATGGGCCGTGACGGACTATTTTACAGCATAATGCGCCGGGTCGGCGGGCCGCCCCTGCCCGCGGCGTGCGCGCCCATACCGCCCGCGTCCGATGGTGGCCCCCGCCGCCGCTGCGCCGTCCCTCTGCGGCCGTCACGCTACGCCTGGCCAGCTGGCCGCCGCCGCCCCGAGCCACCGACAGGCTGCGCTCTGTGGAGCTAGTGCAGCTTTCCTCTCTGTGGGCCTTCTGGCGAGGCTTTGCAACCCGGCTGGTGTCAGACCAAGTCGGCCGAAGCGGCAGCGGCGGCCGCGGGAGCGCCGCGCACCGCTTCTGCGCTCCTCCGTGAAGCTCGAAGAGCCCAGGGGGTTTGCTGCGCAAGGCGAGGACGCGGAGGAAGGCAGCGGAGATGCGACTCCAGTGCTGTGGGAGCATTAGGACAAGGGTCTAAATCCTAGGACCAGGGCCAGGTCGAAAGATAAGGCGACTGGTTTCAAACAGGGATCAGGGGGTCGCCTTCGTCAGCCTGCGGCGGGCAGGCCTGAAGCACGTTCTGCCCAGACGTCATGGCATGGCACGCCTCATGAACTGATGAACGGCAGTATTTTGTGACGGACCATCTGTGGCTGCTGGACGTCTCTGACATGTCGTGACTGACCTGAGGAACAACAACGGTTACGTACCCCCGAGTCTGCCGTAGGTGAGTTTGGACTCCGGGCGGCCGAGTATCGCTGTGTAACGGCGGCCGGTCGCGGCACTCGAGCCCGAACCCATCCTCAGCAGAAATCTGGAGGCGCCGAGTCTTAGGATATCACTCCGGAGCCGGATTTTCATCCGGCCTTTGGGCGAGCCGGAATTTTTTCATTACCTAATGTGATCGGTAATGGCGTGTGCGGGGCTGGGGCCGCCGGCGGGGCGCGCTGCTCCCGGCGGGACGGGCCACGCGCCGCCGCCGATAAAACCCCGACGGCGACCACTTCGTGTTACAAAACTGGCAATATGATCACAGTGGCGACCTGCCGTGTGCACGGGCCGTTTGGATGTGGGCGGAACGGCCGCTGGGGCCGGCGACCGGCGGGGGCCGCCCGGGAGCGAGCCGGGCACTTCCTGCGGCGGTGCGAGCTAGGGTCCCTCACCGACGCAGTCAATTACAATACACTTCTGCGTCTGGCAAATCAGTTGCCGGAAACATAGATGGTATACCAATGAGTGGCAGCGGGTATCAGCAACGGGGGGTACTCCAGAACACCGGGTTGCGAGTGCAAATTTTTGTAAAAGAATTGATCGAATTTTGGCATGATTCATCGGATTTTGTCTTCTTTCATCCCAAGGACTGCTTAGAGCAGCCTTTGTAGTGAGTGCTAATCAGGACGAGTTTCAGAGTTCAGAAATGTGTCATTTTTTTCTGACTTTGGCCGTGTTGGCAGAGACCATGGGGTCGTTGGCTCTTTCTTGAAGCATACAGTGTCTTCAAAATATAAGTGCAAATATGACACATTTTGCACGCTGCAGTTGGCACTGCAATTTCTTGATTAGCAGATATCAATTAGTATTAGTGGACAGCAGATACTGCTACAGGCTACTGATTGCATTAAGATTGCAAACCAGCATTGAGTTTGCAACTGTAGATGAATCACTCATAATTTCGAGCGGGCGCGTTCTCACCACCCCAAACATTTCTGATTTTCTGATTCGTGTTCACGGGCGACGTCTAGGAAGGTCTAAGCTAGAAGCCTGCTTGAATTCGCCGCATGCTTGTCGAGGATCTCTACCTCTGGCTGCCACCTGTGAGGAACGAAGCATAGTGGATTAGAGCAGGCCCGTTTTGGTTACAAGATGAATCGATTAACGATTCATGAACTGCATCACTTTTGGATGACCCGTATCTAAATCAATTATCTCTTATATAAATATATTGTCAGTCCAAATTTCCGAGATAGGGGTGCGTTTGGCTCTTTGAAAATAGATTACCTGAATCGCACCATGTCAACGCAGAGCTCAAACGCATTAATTAAACATGTTCATTAAAACTGCACACAATTAGCCGTCTGCTTGAATTTGACTATCAGAGAAAGATGAGCTCTATAAAATGTACCAGCACAGTGTTCATTAATGTTGCCTCAGGCATGAGCCGTTCATTAAAAGTCACAATTCGATGGTGAATCTATAAACTAGAATCTAAAATCGAACTTGGTCCGGCTCAGGGCTGGCACCCTCGGTAAAGATCGAAGCGATGATGAACTTGGCATATGACATATAACGTATGACGCACATTGCAGCATATGTTTCGGTCAGGCCGGTCCCGTGGCACTGTTGGCAGAGCGCTGGCCACCCTGAACAATAGGCAACAGACATGTGAGATCTCGCTTCGGAAAAGCGCCGTCCGCTCGTCCGTGATGGCCAGTTGAGCGACTGGCCAATTTGGCCGGGCTGAAATCTGGGGTGGCCGTGCTACGACATTGCTTCCCACAGCTGTCGGACGATTTTGTAACTGAAAATCAGCCTTTTCGGGTGGTTGCGATCGGGCTTTGCTACAGCGAATGCTTGGTATATCATCTCTATGTTACCAAAGCCGTCCTTTTGGAACAAAATAATGAAGATTGCTTGGAGAAAAGCATAGCCCTCGCGGGTAGGGGAATCAACCGTACGAATGCAGTATTGTTTAGAAGCCAAAGGTAAGATCAATAAATGGACAGCAGGGTAAGAATGCTGCGATAACGCGAACGAAGTTTTGAAATTGGTGTACCACCACTACCAGGTTCGCGTATAAAACTTGTCCAAAATTGTGTCAAGCACAAACTGAAGTGTCATCCACGTTAGCAGCATGAGACGTGGCATGCCTGATTGAAAGGAGCAGTACATAGGCAGAGTTCAAGAGCAGTTAGGAGCCTGATTCAGAAGATAGGACTTTTCTCTTGCAGTGGCGCACAATGAACAGTTTGTTTTTTGATCTACTCGCAAGGCGGGAGGCTGAAAACATACGAAGCAGTAATGCGACTAAGCCGCATCCTGATAAAGACTTCATATTTAAATTGCTCTTTGGGTTTGCATAATACCTACCGCTGCGCATTAAAAGGCCCTTCGGTTTTAGTCGGCGTAATTTCCTTCTTTTACCAGTCGGCACTAAGCTAGTTACTGCTGGTCTGCCGTCAGAACATTTACACACGTCGGGCTCGCACTAAATAGCTGAACGCAAAAACATAAAGCCGGGTTACTGCGCCAAAATTGCCGTTGCGCGCGGCCCAGATGTGCAGCCGCGCCGAAAAGGACTGATTGCAGTTGATTTGGGCATATATTTGACACTTTATTACATCGGTGGGGCCAATTTGACTCAGGGGTAAACGCGGTGCGGCGTCACATGGGACGGCGGCGGCGGTGTAACGAGCTCGTGGGGCCGGGCTGCGCCGGTTCCCAGCCGCGCCCGGCTCGGTCGCTTGTTACCGGGCGGCCCCCGTAATCACCCGCATAATTACCGCCATTATGCGTCGGCAGTTGTTTGTCCAAGCACTGTGTGCGGTAGGCCACTGCTTTTCGTAGCGTCGCGTGTAATTCATTGGTCACACGATGGAATGCGCCTAAATGGACTGGCCTTAAGGTGCCGTCAGTTGTTGGGTTATTTAATCGTCGCTCGGCGATGAGGTTAGGTAGACCATAACAAGATTTATTAACGCGATGGTGCTTGAACAATGCAAACGATAGCGACAGCTGAAACTCACAACAGCGAAGTTTAAGTCGTTTGCATTCCGCCTCGGAGATTATACCCATTTTTATTCAAAGGCTCAGAATTTATGACACATTTGTTTTGTTCATTGCACAGATAAGCTTCGATCGAAGGAAGAATTGACAGCTATTTGTGAAACAGATCCTTTCCAAACGCTCGTCATTCTGGAATATTACCAGCAGATGCTTGCTATGTATGCAGTTAGTTGATAGCCAGTGGCAGCCATTGTTAACGAACAATGCGCACAGCAAGATATTGCCAGTTGTCGTGGCCAGGGAATCCTGACGGGCTATCCTTCACCCAACAGCCACTTGTCAAGGTTGAGAACCGTGGGTATTATATACCAAATGTCCATATTTGAATAAATTACGAACATATGACCATGCAACGCATGTGGTGCATGTCAGGGCGCAGCTAAAAGACTCAATTCACGCCACGTTCCACGCATCTTGAACATGAAAAAAAAACATTACATGTGATGCATGCAAGTTTAATAATGTCTGTACCATGGAAAAGATACTGCAGGCGAGAAAGCCATGAATCAACACGTCCAGAACCACGAAACCTCATGAGACTTCTGCCAAGGACCATACGATAAAAGTGCCAAGAAATCCTGAACCGATTTTGTCATTTTTATCTCGTTTTAACCACAGAATGCTACGTTCAGCAAACATGAAGAGGTTTTGATCGGTAGGATTGTGACAACTTAGTCATGCATTTGGTAACACTATCCAGAGGCACCCCTAGCCGTGTCTCGTTTCCACGTCATCCACAGTCAGTTGAGGCGCTCAGAGTGCATTGGAGACCCTATCGCTTTGCACCTTGACCACAGGAATATTACAGGAAGCCAAACGTAAGCCTGATGAACATGCGCGTTTTGTGCGTCAAGAAAGTACTTCTTCAAACTTTGCCTATGCCTCCGAGGGCATTGTTACAGGAAAGGGAAGTAGAAAAATGCTATCATGGTAAACACTGTCACCCGAACACGTTTATCGAATATATGACCAGTCCACGGGACTGATCATTGAGTAAAAGAGCCCCGTCTCAGTGTGCAGTCCAAAAGTCCTGTCCTTACTTTTCCAAAATGAAGGTTGCATTTACGCCTGTTTGATTTTTCGTGTGGTTCTGAATGGCACGCAGTGGCTGCTGGTATAAAAATGCGTGCTTGCTACCAATACATGCAACGCACTACTGTATACGTGCTATACCAAAATATGCAACTCAATATACTTGTTTAAAAACATCATGCCAGCCGTCGTTAGGTAAATCGTAACCTTTTGTGATCATTTATATTCCTGTCTTTAACACCCGTAATGCACTTGAATTATTTATGACGTAAAAACACGACTCACCCCCAGAGGCACACACGCATAGCAGCTTCGGGAGGCACATGTTCCCTTACGAAATTGATGGAATGCATTAATACGTTCGTAACTAAATGTTAACAGTTAAAAACTCCAGGTAGCTGCGTGCAGATAAGAAGATCCAGAACATGTGATGTTGCTATATGACACAGAAGGAATTGCCGGTAGGAGTTAGCTAGAATTGGCCTTCAGTTACATTTGTTGAGTCAACCCCCCTCCCCCCCTACATGCATACTCCCCCTCACTCCATTATGCAATCCTGCGCACGCCCCTATTCGTTCCGATGATTGTCAAGGGTCGTCCCATCAGTCACCAGCACGATTCATGGGCCGACAAAACGCCGTCATCCTTAGCATAAGGCACAACTAGTGTGTTTCATGTTCAGACCATGTGCTTTGAAATGCTATGGGTAGCTAGTTTCACTGGCCCGCCTTAACTAGGCGTCATGTTGAGCCGCTGGTTTTTAATGCATCAACACATACGCATGTTCATTGTTTATTTCTAGCCCTTTGCACAGACAGCTTAGCGCTCGGATCAAACGGCTAGAACTTGTTGCTTGCACCCTGAACCCAACAGCCGAGTTGTACCAGCCGAGCTCATTGGGTAAGCTTGCCACCGACCTGCTGGCCAGACAGGCACCACTCGGGTCCTCGCACCGCACAATTCGACACGTTTGACCCGTGCCAGAGCGACCCTCGATGTTCAGCAATATGCTGCTCTTTCCATGTCAGCCGGTCTTATGAATAATCCCGATGCATGACACTGTCACGATCATGTCCGTTCAAGGCGTGCGTTATTTGAAGATTCCTTTGAAAACCTGGGACCAAAGACCGCTTGTCTGATCTTGACAGTTCGGATGTATGCAGACAAAGCTTATGATGTGCGTCTCTTGGTGGCATCGATGTCCAGTCGCACTCATGCCAGTGTGGGTCACTGGGAGTGAGCCGGTTGGATCAATTATAACGTTTGACTAAGGTGTGACTCAATACGGTGTTTCACGGTTACCGGACAAAAAGCCGAACGAGAAAACCGAATGGTAAATGTGGAACGAAAACATGGCACAAAAATATTTTTAAGAGACAGAAAGCCGGCAGGAATGAGGTTCAAAATGGGAAAAAAATCCGCGGACAAAAAGCAAAAAAGGGTTAAAGCCGATTAGGTCAAAATCAGGAAAAATTCGAAATACACAAAAGTTGACAGTGGTAGGAAATCGGAAAACACTTAAAATGAAAACAAGTCGGCGTGGATAGAACTCAGATAAGGAAAACTCTTTCGGGATTAAAATCGGCAGCAATGAAAACTCAGCCAGCTTGGAAAGGAATTTAACGGAAAAAGCAGCATAGATCTACGTCGATTGAGATAAGAGTAAACAAGCCGATAGTCAAGAGGATGTAATATGGGGGAGTTTTGACGATCTGACGCCTGGTATCGCAGGGACATCGTCCGCTGCAGTTCGGATGCGTCCGCGGATTCTGTTCATCTTTTGATCCCTAGAGGCGCTAACTTAGATCCCTGGAGACCCTACCTTGCATCCATAGACACCCTGCCTTGGATCCATAGAGACCCTACTTTGCATCCCGAGAGACCCTGTGTCCTCTTATTTGGGCCCGCCCGCGCTTACCCGGCAGACGCTTCTGACAAGGAGCCAGCCAGCCTTTCAAACCTTCATGATCAAACAGTGTGGAGTGCGCTATGCGGAATGCGCCCTAAGACTATCAGGTGGCTGAGCTTCCATGGGTACCCCGCTAGCCTCCATTTATTCTCCTGTGAATTATCTCGCTAGCCTGCGTCGTCCGTCGCGAATCTTTTCCTTGGTTAGTCCTGGTGCTGGACGGACAACTGCCTGGTTCAAAATGCTGGTTCCTTGTTTCCTCTTCCCGCTTCTGAAACGATATTTTGGATCATCGATTCCGGCAGGTTGTGCCACAAGCGCCGTCCCCTAGTTCCTAAATCCCATTGGTTGGTTTGTTAAGGCATCATCCTGGTCCGCGGTACTCAGTAGGTCTTTCACGTATGGAGATATGGGTTTCTGTTTCCCCCTTGTTCCTTTACAAACACCAGAACCTAGCTTCTCGTCTCCATTTACTTTCCGCAAATGCCACACTCTGGTTCCTGGTTCCCAACAGCTCTTCACAAACACCAGACCCTGGTTCTTGGCTGCATTGGTGTTTTGGTTCCTATTGATGAAGTGCTTCCCAATTTGTTGTCTCTATCGACTTCTGCCGCTTTCGACAAATTTGTTCCGTCAACTTTCATCCTTGTCGGACTTTTGTTCTTATACTTTTTCCGACTAGACTTTAGTCCCTGTGAACCCTTATACCATTTGGCTTTTTGTCTTTTGATTTTTTCCAATTCGACTTTTATTTCTGACGATTTGTTTCGCACTCTATAATAATAAATTTCAACCTTTGTCATCTGAACTTCGTGGTCAGTTTGTCAGCGAGATTAGGCACCAAAAATACAAGGAAGAAATCGATGTTTGCGATGTCATCAGCCGCGGCCAATGGTCTGGCGATGATAATGGCGTCGCGTGGTGGTCAGAGGGTGCAAGGGGTGGTTTGCCCAAGCAATAGCGAATATAATACAATCAAGGCCGGTTTACGCGTGTTCCGTGTGCGCAAAAATTAGCTCAGTACTTCCCACGTATTTTTCATCGCGCTACAACGTCCAACCGTCGAGTTACGGTTCGTTATTTAGTGCGCAAACAAAATGAAATGGGTAACAGCTGCGCTGCAGACCATAGATCCAATGCGATGACGTAACAGACTCTTCACAATGCGAAAACGCTGTCGTAATCCCAGACGGATATCATAACGCAGCGTCGAGTCATGCATGCCATGTTGGCATTGCCATAAATTTGGGTTCGGCACTTTTCATGTGCAAATTTTGCAATACCGTTTGCAATGTACGCAATCATTGTGTGCCTCCGCGAGCGTGAGATAGCTTGAAAAATGTAATGCGGAAATGGCGTTGGTAGAGTTTGGCTGGAGCAAATGTGCTTGCAGTGAAGTGTGTTGGACCACTTTTTGTCACAAGTTTAAAATGCTGCACATGTTAAAGGGAATGCTAGTCATTCGGACATATTGAAGCAAACTTATATATGATGGAACAAGCTTACTTATAGTTACTAGTATTCTTTTTAAATGGAAAAGACTGCTCTAGAAGCACAATTATGTGTTGAGTAAATATGCTCCCAATGGTTTGGTTACGTCATCGTACCCTGCACAACATTGACGGAGAGCCAATTAACGGTCCTTTTATCTGGAAATCGCGCCCACAAATGCCTGATATGAACGTCTCGACAATTTTTTTTTTATCGTGATCGCCGCATGGTTTACGGAATGACAGGAATTGAATGATGTTATTATGACATCATGAATACTGAGATGACTGAAATACTGCCCCCGATATATCCCATTTTCGCTGGTGTGTGGCTCGGAGCCCAGGGGGCTTAAGTTTTAAGAAGGGCAGGATTGTGACCAGCACCGGAAGGTCTTTAAGATGGCTGTTTCAGTTCAAAACCCCATATAAATGTGAAAAACTTCCTTAAACTACCCCACCGTGCCTACATTTGTCTTAGTATGCCTCTACAGACATTCAACTCCAGCATTGCGCGTAACTAACAGGTGCGAGTTGTTACGCCTGCGCCGGAAGCGTACCGGAATGAAAATAATTATTGAAAAACATCAAGAGGTTTCATGTCCGCTGTTCCGTGAGACGAGGCACGTAACGGCGAAAGCCACATGGAGTTCGCACAGGCGTCCCCTGAGCGGCGGCGTGTTTTATGCAGGCGCTGGCAGGTTGCCAATACGCTCAAACCAATGCATGCTGTCGTAGGGGTGACAAGATGCGCAAAATGTGGCGATGTATAATGTGCATAAAGTGTCACGGGAACAGGGTGTGGGAGGCGGGTGACGGCTCCTAGATTTCAAAGAATTTAGCACTTACCCCGTGATGTTGCGTGCTAAAAGTGGATACAAATAACACCAGCCCGCAAACGTTTATGCGCATTGTTCCAATGCTAGCATAGCGATGAAATTCGCGACCATGGTACACTGCATGCTGTCGAAGTATTCTAAACAAACACACTGACAAGTTTCTTCTTCATATGCCCATCCGAAATGCGCGTTTAGGCATCTCATGGCGTATTTCAGGTGTGGATCTTAAGTTGGATTTTCAGGCGTCGATCCCAGGTCGGGTGTCAGGCGTCGATCCTAGGTCGGTTGTCAGGCGTGGATCCCAAGACGAGTGTCAAGTGTGGATCTGAGGGCGGGTGTCAGGCGTAGATCTGAAGGCGGGTGTCAGGCGTGGATCTCAAGGTCGGTGTCAGGCACCAACCCCAAGGAGGGTGTCAGGCGTCGATCCTAAGTCGGGTGTCAGGCGTGGATCTCAAGGCGGGTGTCAGGCGCGGCAGGTCAGGCGCAGGCGCGGCAGGTCAGGTGCAGGCACGCGGTTCACCGCCGGGTCGGATCGGAGCCCATCTCCCAGGCAGAGCTCCCGGCCCGCCCCGGGCACAGCCGGAGCTGTTCATGTCCGGATCGCATGCCGCCAGCTATTACTCTCACCCCTCCTAATTGAGACGGATGTAACGGGCTCTGGTGAGGGCCTCTCGAACCGCCGAAGCGACTCACCGGGGGGGGGGGGGGGGGAAGGGGGGCGCAGCAGCATGCGTCATAAGATGTATTCCTGGAATGGCTCTGGCGAATGTGGGCTGCGTCCTACCCGGCCTCTCGATCACATCCCAGAACTTCCGCACCGTGAATGCGGGCGTCTACGATGTCGATACGATATATATATATATATATATTTATATACATGCATGTCTGTTTATAAATATGTATATATATATATATCTATATATCTATCTATCTATCTATCTATCTATCTATCTATGTATCTATATATATATATATATATATTTATATATATATATATATATATATATATATATATATATATATATATATTTATATACATGCATATCTGTTTATAAGTATGTATACATATATATATATATATATCTATCTATCTATCTATCTGTATATATATATATATATATATATATATATATATAATATATATATATATATATATGTGTATATATTTATATACATGCATATCTGTTTATAAATATGTATATATATATATATATATATCTATATCTATATCTATATCTATATATATCTATATATATATCTATATATCTATATATCTATCTATCTATCTATCTATCTATCTATCTATCTAATCTATATTATATATATATATATATATATCTCTCTCTCTCTCTCTCTCTCTCTCCCTCTCTCTCTCTCTCTCTCTCTCTCTCTCTCTCTCTCCTCTCTCTCTCTCTCTCTCTTCTCTCTCTCTCTCTCTCCCTCTCTCTATTTATATCGCTATGTTCTGCTGCACTGATGTATGTGTACATTCTTGTCATCAAGATGGCCACGTCCAGATGGAGGCTGTAGTCAGTCAATGCTTACCGCCGCAGCACTCAAGTGCAGACACACACCCCTTCCTGCTGAGCCAACGCACGCCGCATCCCTCTGTCGCTCACACCCGTCCCATGCCTGCCCTGGCGTGTGCGCCGACTGTTTGTGACCGCAGCCAGGCCGCGGGCGTCCGTCCGTGCGCCGGCCTCGATTTGTCTTGGTCGACGCTGCCGCCGAGCACGGCCGGCTGGCCTCCCGCGCCGTCCGCGGCCGCCGCCTGTCCGGCCGCCGTCGGCGCTTCATTTAGCTAATTAGATTTATGTGGTCGGCGTTGGCGACCGCCTCCCATTACAGGTGGAGGAAGACTGATGATTGGGCGTCGGGGCCAGGTGGAGGCAGGGCGGCTGGAGAGCCGCGGCCGGTCGCCGCTGAGCCGCGCGTGGCCGGCCGGTGCCGCAGCTGCCCAGGCCACAGCCGCTCCGGGTCGCAACCGTTTGGAGCCACAGCCTCTCTGGGTCACAGCCGTTCGAAGCCGCAGCGTCTTTGAACCGCAGTCCTCCGGGCCGCAGCCGCTGAAACGAGGCGAGCTGTAGCTTCTGTCTTGTGATAATTCTTTGTTGAATTAGCATCACATTTTGGATAGTTGTCTCGGATTTGTTGGATTGTATTTCCATTTCTACCCCAGTTTCGCACTGATCATCTTTAATCTGCACTCTCATACTGATTTGCCACTGTATAATTAATGGCGGGGATGCGGCCACAATTTTCTGAAGGGAGTTGCCCGGAACTCAGTAAATACGCATCGCGCGGATTTTTTAAACAAAAAATTCCGGCCTAGAAGGAGGGGGGGGGGGAGGGCGGGGCCCATCCTTGTGTGTGTGTCCCTGGATTATGATCACGCAGCTGCCAGTTTGAGTCGCGAAAAAGTGATTCAAGTCATATTTTTGTAATTCAATTCATTCGTTATGTGCTCGTGTTTTGTCCCTTTCGTAGTATTCTTGCATATTTATCGGTAAGTTTAGGATGTTGACTTGCATTGACTTATTGGGTTCTAGAGTTATTCTCAAGTTCTCGGTTTCAGTATTTCCGAAGCGACTGGCAACCATGTCCAACTTCTTACGTTATGTAGCCAAAAAAGAAGCGTGATTCGTGATTGAAAATTGCACAGGCTGGTCAACATTGACTGAGAACGAATTGACACCCTCTTCATTTGGAAATCGTGCTCTCGAACGCCAGATCTGAACGGCTCGCCGATAATATTTTTCTCGACCCTGAGCGCCGCATGATGTCTCGGCTGTCCGCGAGCGGGCCCAACCATACGCCAGGTGCTGCGTGACCAAACTCACATTCACCAACCGGCCTCACCCCTCATCGCTGACCTCGGTACCTCGGGCCAACACGCGGCCAGAGGTTCGAAGTGGCGGACGCAGCCAGCCGAAAAGGAGGGTCTGACACAGGGCCAATGGAGTGGCAGAATTTGAATGACGTTGCTGTAGCGTCATGTATGCCTGAATGCCCTTGAAATGGTCTGCACAAAATAGGCTGCACGTCTCGCGGGCGTGTTGCTTAGAAACTAGAGGGTTTTAGGTCTTAAGAAGGGCAGGACTGTTATGCGCACCGAATGATCCTCAAAATGCTTATTTTAGTGTAAAAAACACACAAATATGAAAAACTCCTTTCAAGACCCCTTCTTACGACGTCATGACCATAACCATGAACTGGTTCTTGATTCTTACTGTGAAAAGAAGTTGGCTTTGGTGTTTCATGAGCAGAAACGAGGTCAAGCTGGGTAACCACGAAGACATACGGAAGATAAGTCGCAACTAATTTCTAGAACGAAACTATCGCACTTCCAGCTACTATGATGTGTATTTACGGGCGTGTTCCAAAATGACGTCATTACTTGCGTCTCGAGACATAAGCATAATTTGGGCAAAATGGAGTGCTGAGCAGCGCCGGGAGAAAACGCTTATGTATACAATGCAGCCCAAGTCAGTTTCCTGTCTGCTCTGATTCCAGAGGTAGACTTAGAGTAGGGGTCCATCTCGGATCCTGTTTGGTTGGACATGCAGTTACACGCCTGCTGTGTTGGCTCAAAATGTACGAGACTTAAACAAACGCTTGATCGACGGAACCAAAGGCAGAGTGGGCAACCTCAACCCAAAACGGAGTTGGTTTATTGTATCTCCAAATCCCGGGGAGTAATCTACAAAGTTGAAGGCGGGGGGGGGGGGGGGGGTAGGAAGGTTGTACCCATTTCGTATACGTCCGAGCTGTACACGAAGTAACGTCCGTGACATTAAAGGTATGCCAGCGTTTTTAGGATGTTTAATTAGGTTTGCAGGATGTTTATAAGAGCATAACTCTGGCATGCATGACCATGCAACGATGATCAATGACCATATAGTTGAAGACCATGTGTTATAGCGTAACATAACACAAGAACATGGTATATGGAATGCGTGTTTGCTGCTGCAAATCCTGAATGCGCCTAGGTAGTAAAATCCAATTTCGTGTGGACCCATGATAATTATGTCAGTCACCCATTCATTAACTGCTCACTGTTCAATTCCTGCTGCCTCGCACGGAAACCTTGATTCTCGATCTTTGCAGGACTGCTTAGAAATCGGAAAATGCACGTCCAGCCTTTGCTTCCGCTACCTATTTCAAAACGGTCCCGAAGCCAAAACATGAATTTTTCTGACCAAAGTGTGCTGCACAGGTAAAGCTGATGCTGCCTTTACTAAAATCGAGCTTATAGTCCAATGATATTTGGCAACACTCATTAAAAGTGAAAGGTTACTTCCACAGAGCATTTCATTTGACGGCGAAGCGCCTGCCAGGCTTCGGTAAAACATGGACACGCACTCTCCTCGACCACCTAAGCCAAGTGTTTTGATTCAAACAGAGCCACCGTCGGAGGAAAACAACATGGCTAAATAACTGCTTCGTATATTTTCGGCGCGCGAAAGGTGTGGACTGGACATGGCAGCTCTTGATCACCCATAAATACAAATGCATCGCTTTGAATGCAATATAAAGCCCCTGGGTGACATTCTGACTTTAACACCGTGCTCAGGTCTTGATGGGCATTCGGCTCCACTTTGTTCTCGTGCGTTTATTGCCCCAGGCGGGCCATAGCAGGGCCGTATGGTCATTGCCGGCGCTGGCTATGATGGTAGTTAAATTGAACGGTGATGCGATACCGTCCAGTCTCCGCTCCCTCTCTCACTCTCTCCCACTACGCTATGCCCTCCCACTCTGTCTGTCTCTTTTCTCTTTCCCTGTCATGCTCGTTCGTTCGTGTGTTTCTCACGTCGTGGTTATACATTCAGTGCATGCATTTCCCATTCTTCGAACAAGTCCGCCCTAAAATTGCTGTTTCATATGGTAGCAAGTGGAATGACATTATTCTGCCAAAAAATTGCATCAAAATAAGATCGTGGTATATATTGCAAACATGCTTAGATCGAACCCCAATTACTCATCCTGCACAACGTTAAACAAGAGCGGATTTCTCCCACAGCATTGCAGAGTCTGTCCTTGAAGGTTTGGTTCACTTCTTTACTGGACTTCACGGAAATCACAATTGCTTCTAGGATGTAGAAGTCTGGATTTTCCCACCTGACTTCACGTTTTTGTCGGTCTGAATTGAAATTTCAGTTAATGGATTCGCATAGATAGTCATAGCCTTACTACTCGGAAAAGCAGCAGAATGGAGATGCGTTGATATTTCGGCAACATGCTTTTATCGAAATGAAAAAAATTGAATTCAAAATTGCCAGCCAACGATCCTTTTCGATTTTCAGGTTTCTTTTTTGAAACAGTGAGCCACAGTTTTTAAAGGACAGCAACATGCAGGGTTCTCAACAAGGAACAATTGCCAGCCATTTCTACAGTACAGTGCATGCCTAACTAAGAATTATAATATTATTTTATGGCTATTTGAAGAACGTCTTAATTCCTAGTTAGATGTGCACTGTACCGTAGTAATGACTGGCAATTGCTCCTTGTTTAATCCACTGAATGTTAGTGTCCTGTAAAAACTGTAGCTCGCTGTTAAAAAAAAACTGAAATTTGAGTAGAATCATCGGCAGGCAATCTTGAATTCACTTCAGCTATTGATTCGATATATTCATAATGCCGAAATATTAACGCATCTACATTTCCATTCCCCTGGTTTCTCTCCTCGGAATGAAGCTATGACCACCCTCTTATCCATGTGAATAATGTTCCTCGCAAATCCACTTAACAACGTAATGAATTCGGTTTATATGGTCAATTAAGCAATGTTGCTGTTCGCTCTGCAAAGGGGAAAGCGGCCTGTTACGTGTGACTTTATATAACAGCACACTACTTCGATGACTTGCGTTTCTGGTCTCGGAGACACCTATTGCAGACCCCAAGTTGGCAATTCAAGCGGGGAGGATTAGATTTCGCTCATAAGTGGTGATCGGTACAATTCATCTCGAGCGCGGGACAAAGGCCTGATGTCTCCAACGCATAATCTTCGTTGCTTGCCAGTGTTTTATCAACTTTCAATTATTTCGATCCCACGTGAAAGGGCCGAGCCAAAGTAAAGACATCATCAGCGTGTATGAGCATCTGCCATGCCAACGTCTGCGATGTGAACATTCACGCACATTAATAGCTTTTCCCAACGACAGCCTAATGTCAGCACGACTAAAAAGTAGCGTTGTGTTGAACATCCGCGTTACAACCATTTCCGACTGCAGCAGTTGCGCAATACCATGGGCGCAAAAACATGCGAGCATGCGATAAGGACATTCCCTTCACGAGCATGTCTGATGTAGTGGGGGGGCTGATGGTCCGCATTAATTCAGCAGATTGATTCACTTTCATGCGTTGATATGTCATAGGCAGATAAATAAGTAGTTAGCCAATTGGCGAAAAGAACGCCCCGCTGAAGCTACCGATCAAAATATGAACCAAAGAAATCGCGCATTGGGAGTGCACCTGCTGAAAAGGGTGCACCTGCTGGGGCTGCGATCACTCCTCACTCGCCGGGCATGTAGACGATGAAGCAGCCCGGCGCCGCAGTGGTGGCTGACCGATGCCGGCGTCTCGAGTGGCATTGGTGACGCGCAGAACTGAGCGCAGTCGCGCTGCTTTTCGGAAACGTTCCCGATCACTTGTTGGCAAGCGTGGGAGCACGCGCCGTTTCGTGGATGTGCCACCGCCAGGGCACCACCGGGCATCGGACCCCTGGCGCGGTGGAAAAGAATATTGGAGAACCAACGCATCAGGTCGCAATAGATCGTGAATCTGACCCAGATGCCAGCCAGGGCACGGCAGCAGTACTCAGGGCTGAGCCCGGGTCCTCCCGTCTCTGGCGCTGGTTGTCATGACGACACCCCGCAGTCGCCGCCTCGAGCGCCGAAATCTCTCGCGCTGGTTGTAGCGGACGAACAGGGCATACTAAGCATTAACGAAAGGATTGTGGCGAGGTATTAATACCACGGATTATATCAGTGTTCAGACCATCACCCTTGTCCGGCGTGTTAGTGTGTACGCATGCTAGTTAGAATACATGTGATGCACCAGATGGGGCAGAAGCCCAAACAATAATTTCACCCGTAAACATTAAGCTTTTACGTCGTACCACGCAATTACATTTGTACGCATTACGTGCCACGCCGTCCTCTGCCAGCCCGACCCAAGCACGGTATGTGCGGCGGACGCGGTTGCGGCGGTGGGCCAGCGCGGAGGGCCGGGTGGACCAGCGTGCCGCCCCAGCCTGCGGAGGGGCTCACGTCTTGCGTGTGGGGGACCAAAGATGGAGGCGTGCTGGCCGGCTGAGCTGAGAAAGGTCAGGTCCCACCTCCGCTCGGTGTGGCCAGCGTGTGGACGAAGCTCCCAACCTCGAAACAGTTCAGCTCCCTATAAGTTCACCAGGCATTCCAGAAGGCCAGTGACAAGGCTAAATGGCCGGCTACACCAGCCAGTGGCGTGGGCACGCGCTCTTGTGTGCGACACGGGGAGCACTCGCGATCAGCGCATGACATCGTTCCGTTGACTTTTTATTTGGTTCCACCACAACCCTAAATTGGCGGAACAAGCGTGCAAAAGCGTCCTGCGGCGGTCAAATGGTGCACTTTTTATCAATGAGCTAAAACGGCGTCAAAAGGTGCACCTATCACCACTGGCCTGAAATAACCTAGATGCGTTCAGTACACTGTCCGGTACGATCCAGGTGCGGTTTCAGCATGACTTAAAGACGGCTCCGTCGCCACCGCAAGCTGCCCCGAAATGGGTGCAACGCTTCCCAGGCACGCTCCAACGCACAGTTCTCACTTTAACTGCGATGCATGTGGAACCCTAAGTTCTAGCTGCGTCTCTGAGCGTTCCAAAATGTTCGGTTACCTCTGGCATATACATTATCCTGTGTTAAAAAAGCACAAAGTCAGAGTCCGATTTACCTCCCCAAGCATTTTATGTACATATCTTTTGCTACACATAGGAACATAAGAACTACAGAAGTCGGGGATCTGACGGCTTTGCGCATCACTTTTCATGCTTCTGGCTAGATCTGAACCGGTTTTGCATGAATCAGTCGTTCATGATGCGACTTGGAGGGAGCTGTCTATTATGCAGAGATAGTGGCTCGTTACGGCTTGTTCCAAAGTCCATGAAGCCTCACGGTAAGTGGTGAGCCTCAAGGTCTCATCAGTAAGTGACGGTCAAGTACATTGTTCAATCATCATACCAATGTTACTCTACAGGCGTTAACAGGATGAGGGTAGCTTTGCGACTGTCATGCAGACTCTGGACTGTTTTTAGAGAACGAAAATTCAGGGATATCTTACTGACAGCTATCTGCATTCGATATACTAAAGGTACAATTTGCCTCCGTTTTTAGTGTGGCATGTGAAGTTGATGTGTAGTGCAGCTCGTTTTATTGTTTTCGACATAGATTTTTCTTGACATTGAATCGTTACAACAAACAGGTATCTGGTTACCATAGGCTGCCAATAATGTATATATATATATATATATATATATATATGTATATATAATGACAACTTTTCATAACATGTCGAATTGTATAAACTTTGTGGGGAAAGATTCAAGATTCTTGACTTAATATAGTACAGCTTAATGATCAACAGCTCGTTTTCGGTCACCCTAACTTCTTCACTGATGTAGCTGGGGCAAAATATGCTGTCTTCAATGCCAGGCAACGAGGGAGTTGTACACAGCACACCCCAACCATATGCCATTTATTGGCGATGAGAGAGCTTGACTTTGAACACAAAAGTTTCTCAAGAGCATCGCATACTAGAACTGATAACTTTGAAAATGGTCGAAAGTGCAAAGTTACCGTCAGACCAATAATCTGCCAACAGTCGTGTAGTGGCATTTCAAATGAGTTGAAGAAAAATGAGATCTTCAAAAGTGCGTAGAAGTAAAAAATGCTGAATCCCCAAAACGCACAAGGCACGTGCTGATTGTTTCCGAGGATGGCCAGACGGCCGCCACCTATGCCCCCTCCCCCCCCCCCCCCTCTGTTTCCGCCGTGCCAATTACAGACCAGCATAAATGCAGTCCCATGCCAAAAGCCATAAAAGCTAGTCCCATTTTCATGCGAAAGCATCAGAACATCATACGTGTCTGAAGAAAATGCGAAAGCTGCAAAATTTGTGCTGTCGAAAACACAAAACGTCTAAATACACCAAACTCTTCTGTGGATTTAGACGTTTTAAAGCAAAATATCTTAGTAAAAACTAGATGAATTATGTCCAGGCATGGACCGGATATTTTTCGTGCATGCTATTTAAACCAAACATTTAGCACCTAAGCTCAAACAATCCTTTTAGCCCGTAAACCAGGCTAAGTATTGCCAGCAAAGGTAATGCCGGGTAAACCTAAGGACCATATAAGTTTTTGCAGCAAGGGTAACGACGGGTATATATTTTTGAAGTGAAGGTTTTGTCGCGTAGCACAATGTTGCTCATAAGCCTTTGCAGGAGGAGATAGGTCGTATATAAGTAATAACTGTAAACGTTTTTGCTGTGTAAGTAATGACAGGCATAAGTCTTGCTATGTACGCGAATGTTACGCATACGTCTTGCAGTAGAAGCAATGTGTGTGTGTTTTGAGTCTATGTTCATTTGCAGTAGACGTAATGACGTGTAAGTATTTCAAAAATAATTTTATTTGCATGACGTTAATGTTGGGCATAAGTATTAGCAGTTAAAGTATGCAGCACTGTCTTCGGTAGCTGTTTTTGCCGTCGCACTAAAGTCGCGAAACAAAATACCAACAAAATACCAAAATACCAGAGGATCAGATCAATTTTCGAACATTTGAAAAAGGAACGGTTCCTGTAAGATTGGATGGCACTAAGTATCGCCCCAGTAGTCTTCCCTGAAATCTATCGAACCTTCTTGAGAAGGTTGGTTTGAAGCGAATTTATGATCATCTTACAGGGTATGTTTGCATTCAAGAATGATATTTGCATGTGGACCGGAGCACGTAGCTTATCTTCAGATATTGCATCTAACTCACTGTTTGCACTCGGCTCTGGAATGAAGACATTTTTTTCTTTTGAAATGTACCCTCATATGCCAAAAATTGTGGCAATATTTAGCGCAGTGATTTATGACACATGTGTGAGTTCTGTTGTGACAATCCTGGTAGCTAACGTGTTTGATTAAATCAAACTCTTTTGAAAGGAGCAATGTGCACGAATAAGCGATAACTTATCCCGATATAAATCTTTGAACTTCGGTTTCTCTCTAGGATTAGTGCTGGCGCCCCTCTGACCGCAGCCCACCTTAACCATCTTTCCGACAGAACCCCGAATCCCGCTCCCTTTTGCGCTGACCACACCACTTTGCACAGTTCTCTCCAGCACAGGCCAAACCAGATCCAGCAATCTTTTCAATCCGATTTGTACATGATCCGTGAATTTGAGAAACCTGGTCCAGAAATCCTTTCAATAGGATTTAAACATGGTTGGCGACTTCACGGGCAGGTAGAAACCCCACTGATCGGGATGGGCGAACCGGTGCACTTCCTGGGCAGAAACCATTCAGTTCACTCAACGATTTGATCGATCTGAATGACAAACGGGTTTGCTGTCTTGCACGACTAAAAAACTGTCTTGCACATACCGGCGCTCCGACAATTGTCTTGGTGGGTTGAGGGTTGGTTGTGTGTTAGACAGGCAGGCGCAGGGAAGTGTCGAGCGGGGAAGTGGTGCAACTGCTGGGTTGAGGGTTGGTGGTGTGTTAGGCAGGTGAGCGCAGGGGAGTGTCGAGCGGGGGAGTGGTGCAATTGGTGGGTTGAGAGTTGGTTGTGTGTTAGGCAGGTGAGCGCAGGGGAGTGTCGAGCGGGCGAGTGGTGCGACCGTTAACGATGCGGGTGTTTGTGTGTATTCTACATGGCTTTTGTTTTTCTTTTTCTCACTTGTTTATTTTCGCTAGTGCCTAAGTTAAGCGTCTATGTTAGCGATGCATGAGGGGTGAAGTCAGTACGTGTTGCCACGGTACAAAAGTAACACGGGGGCAAATGTGACTAGCAGGAAAAATCAGGTCCTTGGGGTCAAATGAGCACTTGATAAACTTCTATTGTTATCTCATGATTTGATCATGCTATGAGAAGGAGGGAATGGCGTTGAATAGCTCATGCAAAACTTCATCAGATGGGAGTTGGTGACAATCGTCACATGAGACCTATGATGTGTCGTGTTCGGTGGAAGAGGTGAAGACCACTGTTGCACTGGCCTGTGCGGTTACATCAAGACCTAGACAAAACGTCAATGGGGAAAAAGGCACACAAAATGCTTTCTCAAAGGCGTCCCATTAAGGCCTAATGACATGACCTTCGAAGGGTTAAATCCGGTCACAAACGCCAAAGTTTGACCGAGCTTGATCTTGGATGGCCTGGCCGTGAAGATCACTAGACGGATGATAATGCCCTTAAGACTGATCCAGATAAACACAGCAGGCTGGAAAGCCTCTTAGGAGAGCATTTCCCGCGATGAATTAGCGTGTGCTGTTACTTTGGGTAAAATGTCACCGACATAGCTTCAAGAAAGGTGATCAACCTAGCCTCGAGATCATGAACCGTCAGGGTAGGTAGGTTAACCGTCGATGCAGGAAACTTGAATGTTAACAAATGTGATGATGATGCAAACTCCGCTTCCCGAAGTTTTGGCACTCTGCTCAACACCAATCGGAAGTTATTCCTTCAGGAAATCCTGAAGGGGCCTATTAGGCTACCTTTTCGTGGGGCATGATTTTAGATTGATCATTTGATGGCCCATTAACACATGCGGATGGAGCGATTCGACGCCAAAGGTGGGTAACCGACCTTTACAAAGAAGTTATAGATTGCGAACGCCCCAGGCCTTTCAACCCAAATTTCCCAGGATGCGTGCAAATGCTACATACACAACCGCGGAGAATTTTGGCAGTATGTTACCATTCGTTCATGGTTGAATTACGAAAAGCCTCAGGGCGTCTTCGAGGCCCTTCCACTCGTATGGTGTGAGTTGAATGACTTGTTATGGTGGCATGACATAAGTACGACAGGAAAAACTTTCCCCGATAGAAGTGCTACGACATCAGTTGTACGCGACATTGATTGCACTGAAAAAACTTTAACATGTTTTACTTATACGCGACATTATTTCTACTGCAACGACTTAGACACGACAAACTTTATGCCTCAAGACCTTGTGCACGTCATTACATCAACTGACAAAGTTATATAGTCTTTACTTTTACCTGACATGACTTTTTGTGCGAAATCATGCACGAAATGAATGCTTCACGATAAAACTCCTTCTACAAAAACTTGCACTCGTCATTACTGATGCTGTAAAGACTTGTGCAGCTTTCACTTATACGCGACATTTATACTGCAAAAACTGATAAACGTCATAAGTACTACATGACAAAACTTTTGCCGCAAAAAGATTGATCAGTCTTTACTTCTATAGCAAAGGCTTGACTTCAAGTCTTTGGTCTAGCACTTATTTCGCGCATAAGTCTTCGCAGAAGTAATACCGTATATAAGCAATGGCGGTGTGTAAGTTTTTGCGGTAGAGGTAATGAGGGTTTGTAAGCGTAAGTTCTGTCGCGTAGCACTAATGTCGCGCATAAGCCTTTGCGGTACAAGTAAAGCCGTGTATAAGTAATGACTGTATATACGGTAGAAATAATGACAAACACTAGTTTTGTCGTCTAGTACTAATGTCGTGTATACGTTTTTGCAGTAGAAGTAATGTCGTGTATGAAAAATAAAGGTGCAAGTGTGGGAGTAATGACAAGTGCAAGTTCTGCGGTACGAGTTCTATCGGGTAACACTAATGTAGTGCATAAGTGTTGGCATTAAAGGTAATATCGTAACACTTCTTTCGGTAGAAGTTTTGTCATAGCACTGATGTCGTGGAACTGTTAAAACCCAGTATAACTGACGGGCAACTTGAACAGCCTAGCTAGGTCGCTTTCGCACACGCCGCTGAAAACCACCGGCATCGCACTCATAGATAGGACGCTAGCATTTTGGCGCCAGGGCCAGTGACCTGCACCACTAGCCTAGCTAACGGCTCTATCAAGCACAGCTGACAAGGTCGTCACTCGATCCTAGACGTGACGCTGTCCCCGCCCCGTTCGGCGTCAGCTGGCCTGGGGCCGCTCGGCGGCGCCGGCTGCCGAGCCGTCACGTCCCACGGTCACCCGCCGGCCATGCTCCTCCGCATGCCGCGTAAGCGAGGGACGGTGTACGCCCGGCAGCCCGTCTGACATATGACCAGCCCTGTCATTTGTCATGTTTTATTCGGCCCCTTGCGGCAGGCGCCAGATCTCGACACGCATTTTCACTCGGTGGGTTTCCGATACAGCACTGGCGGCGGGACGGGCTGGGGAAGCGGGGGCCTGCGAGGCGTTCGGTAGCCCGTTGTAGGCGTGTCTGCAACTGATACCATCGCCGGAAGCGTTTTTCCTACCATGTTTACTGCATTATACAACGACTGGCGCCTTCTTTTGGCAGCCTTTGTCAACAACGTGTGTCCCAAGCGATGCATGCGAATAATATAATGAAGGGAGCTCGTAAATGCACGAGCGCTACAACATTAGGTCAGTGTTCCACAGTATCGTTTGTGTTCGTAGCGACGAACGATTCCCAGAGGTGTCCTTCGCTTTCGCCAGGCTCTTAGTGTAGGTGCTGTGGCCAGTCACAGGCAGGGAACATCGAAGCACAAAGGCTGTGCGATCATAGCATACCTATCCATAGCCTAAATTCTTTCACGCTGCCACGTTAATGTTGCGCTAATGAATGCTGTGAACAATCTACGATACGTTTGTAACGACAAGCGCGACGAGCACCGTGTAAAGAATTCACAGGTGGGGATCATCCAAGCCGTGGGCATAGACACCCCTAGGGTCAGTGGGGCTCCGTAACTTGGGCAGATTCATCCGTTTTTGTCCTTTGCCCATATGAATAAGGTTCAGGGCAGATCGAGCCCGGCTGATCCGATATGTGTGGTCACGTCCTTGATCCCAGATGACTTTGTAGTACCTTAAGAGGGAGTTGTTACATTTGACATTAGTACTTAAAGTTAGCATACACATGTAACAAACTGAAAGATGCTCGGCACCGGTGTTCACTGTACGTGCGCGGCACCGGTGTTCACTGTACGTGCGCGGGACCGGTTTTCACTGTACGTGACACGGGACGCCAAGCGCAGGTATGGCTGGAATGTGTTGAACACCGCATTGCCATCGCGTTAGGGCGCTATCGTGAGACTTGCTACAAAGGCAGGTTTGGTAGCAAAATCCACTGAAGGAATGTTTCGTCCGCAGGTAGATAAACTAAGGCCAATATCTTTCGCGAAAGGTGTGTGGTTTTCGTAATAATAGACAGGAAGCCCAATGAAACAGGTACACAAAAATCGTCAGTTCAAGTACGTTATCTCAGCCATGAGAAGTACTTGATCAAGGCGGGCTTTACAACTCGACTCGCACAGGCCCGCATTCGGGCTGAGAGATAGGCCCCTTTAAACGTCATCTGCTATGCATCCGATTTGCCCCTAACGCTTGTACAACATTTTGCACTATGGCCGGCCGTGAAGTGATGAATATAGCGTCCGGAGTCGAGAAAAGTAGCTCAGAACTGAACAGAGGGAGCTTCCGTGACCTCCGCCGGTCACTTAAAGGGGCAGAGCCAGAAAGCAGAATTACAGGAGCCTTAGACAAGTTCCGCGATTCTGATCAAGCAAATCTTCGCAATATCTTTGTGCAGCAGTTCTTTGTAGCATAACTTCGCATGTCAGGTCTGGATGATGTGGTCCGAGCCCTCGAACCATCGTACACAAATATTTCAGCAAACATTTGAATCCGCCGGTTTGTACCAACGAAACCTCGCACGCGAACTTCTGTATGTCTGTACCTCTGTTCAGTTCTGTAGCAGTTTGCTGTCCTCCGTACCTGTTCTATGTATGGCCCAGTTCCCAAACATTACACACCCGGACTAACGGGCCAAAACAGTTGATGCTACACCCCAGAGACCGCACGGGATAAACATCTGGATACCACATCCACCATTATGCGGAAACCCTGGTTCGCCATCTTATTCACAAGACAGTCCTCGAAGGAACTTAGTCAATGCAATCCGAGTCAACCCAATTACCTCGAGATCATAGCCCTGAACATCCAGAGTCTGGACTGCAAGTTTTGGAAGTCTGCTTTTGTTGCTGTTGCATTTCTGCGGTTTTCTGAACCATGCATGCGTTCAAAGAGTTACTGATAGACATTGACACTGACGCTAACGTCTCGTCCTGGGTCCTTTGAACAACACATGTACCGAGTCCACAAATCATTGCTGCCGTCCCGCACATCACGCGCCGGCTCTTCTGAGTTTGGGAGGAGCTCATGCCCCGTTGCGTCCCTACTAAATTTGCGCCTTGGGCTGTTAGGGTTGTGACTTGGCCAGGGCGGTCAGCGAACAATGCGAGTGTTGTGCATAAGGAGGTGACCCATGCCTGGCAAAACTGGTCTATTTTAGAGAATATGACAATCCCTCATGACTTAAACGGAAACGCAGATGGTCTCCAGTCAATGAATTGTAAATTTAAACAAACGAGATGCGAATTATCGGTGTACGGCAAAACGTGATACGACTACGAAGTGTGTGCGTGCGAAGAAATGTTGCGAAGAATTGCGTATGGGAAGAAAGGCAGCACAAAGAAGTGTGACTCGAAAAAATTGCATATGCGAGGAATGGTGTATGAATAATTGCTCGTAGAAGAAATGTGATGCGAGTAATTGCGTATACGATTTCTTGCATGCTGAAAGCTTTGGGCTGCGGAGATTTTTGTCTACGAACTTTTGTATTGCAAAGATTTCTACTTGGGAAGATATGCGTGGGAAGAAATCCTATAGAAACATGCGTGGAACGCGGTTGTGGCTGACGAACAAATGCCATTCGATTAATAACTCTAACTTTTACAAAGTCATCAGCCGTAAGGACGAGCTGTGGAGGGCCGATATCACTACTGATTTGTGCGTAAAGCAGCCGGAACTCACACTTCAAAACTATCACCGAATTTCTCTCCTAGAACAACTTCGGCCTGGCTGAGTCACGAGTTTGTTCACGGTCATTCTTACCCGCCCTCCTCCCACACACAACCTCATTCTTCATTCGACTTCATTCGCCTTTGTAGGTAGGATGAACATACATTTCTCAAAGCTCCGCATATCTGTCCCGAGCTTCGTGAACCTGCTCTGAGGAGACTCTCAGCGGCAGGCAGAACCAAGGCCAAATACAAATACAGAACGGAATATTGGGAACTTCAGCGGGCTGGAATCCGCGCGTCAAAAGAGATCCGATCGCCAACTATGTATGGCAGCCATAAGGTGCCGCCACAGGTTCGCAAACAGCCAACGAAAGCATTCCACTAAGATGCGAGACAACCCTGTCCAGTGCATATTTAGATAGATTGTTGGTGGGGCGAGTAAAGAGCAGGGGCGAAGAAGTGTATTCGAAATTAGGGAGGTGCTTAGAAGTGCTGTGAGTCGTTCCTTTCCATGCACCACGAGCATCCCAGTGCTAAATTGTCCCAAATGCTGCGGGGGGGGGGGGAGATCCTGCGAATCCACATGACGCAGTTTCAGCCGCCCACGTTCAGTGCGCATGTTCAAATGCATCTGAAGTAAACTAAACGAAATCATTAAGTCTGAAAAAGGTGAAGGGCCAGTAAGCATTGCTGCCCTTTCATCTCTTCTCAACCCTCCCGTTCTAACCTTTGGTCAATAAATGAGGATTCGGCTCGGGTCACTGACCTATCATGACCACAAATCAGGACGCACATGTTAGGGAATGAACGTCAGACGGGGCCACAACAGGAACAATAGGGCAAGGAATAACTACGTCAGAAACCATGGCTTAGAGCGAAGGGCTACATTCGATATTCTGTTGCGGCATGTGCCACCTAAGGCGGCCTGAGCCAGGTAACTGGCACGACTGAGGCGTGACAATGTCGGGGTATGCCGGAGGCCTAATGTGGCTATCATAAGTCACTGAGCAAAGCTCATTGAGACTACTGCCAGATGCTTTGCAGTTCTGACGGAAAATGTTATTCAAGAAACAGTCCTCTTCAGTGTGTGGGGGGGGGGGGGAGGGGGGCTGCGCCAGTGTGATATAGTTTCGGGGAATAACGAGAGCAGCCTGCTCAGGCCTTCCGAGACCAGGTCGTGTTGGACAATCTGTTCTGAACGTTATCTTGCCAGCGCAGCTAAACTTCCTGTTTTGGGGCTGGCCTGACTGAATGAATGGAGTGGTCGAATTGCCCGCAGATCACATGGAATCAGGCCACCAGATTACCTGCACCCAGAATTCCAAGGGTCCCAAGCCCGAGGGGTCATACTCGCAGCCATCAGGACCCAGGCACTACGAACATGTGACTGCCGGGACCGATTTGGCGGGGAGAGTGGAACCTCCCAGGGACCCGGCGGCCACCATCTGCACCCCACCCTCCGCTGGCGCTCCCTCTGGGCGACTGCCGTCGGCCGCCTGCGTCGGCGGTCCGACGGCGCGCCGTGACGTCAACGGCCGCTGATTGGCCAGTGGAGCGCCTGCCGGCCGCCCATTGGCCACCGGCGCGCCGGGGGCGGGACCGTCGGCGTACCGCAGCCCTCAAGTGGCCTTATCCGTCTCCGGGGGCGGTCTCTCGGGGCTGGGGCCGCAGCGCACCAATATCGTCCCGCATCAAAAGTCTATACCAGGAGCTCCGAAACCAAATAGAGGTGGCGCGTCTCTGGGACAGCGCGGTGCGAAATTGATCCGACCGCGACGCTGCCACTGCTGCCCCTGGGACGCCCCGGAGAGGACGCCCGAGGGCGAGCGCTCGGCCCCCCGTGACCGCCGACGCCGAGCCCCGGAGTGCAGCGCCGGACCCTCGACCGGCGCCGACAGCCTCTCGACGCTAATTACCAGCCTCCAAGGACATTTGAATGTGGCACGCGCGAAAATTTGATCGGCCCCCAGTGAACTGTTGAGACAGCGGCGCCGAGCGCGCGCCTGGCGGCGCCGGCCCGGACGGCATGATGTTCGGGCTGCAGGGAAAGCAGCCTGCACCAGTCGCGCGCGGCCGTGACCGGGCTGAAGGAAGAGCCGCTCACCTCGCGCGCCCTGGATCCAACCGGCCATCTCGGTGGAGCAATCGCACAGGTCAGTGAGCGCGGCGCGGCCGGCCGCCCGCCGCCGCTCCGTCCCGCGCACCGCCAGTCGGGCTTCCCGGCCCCTGGCCGTGAAGGCGCGCGAGCGGGTCGCGCTCCCGGGCGCCGGAGCACGGGCGTGGGTGTGGTTGCCGAGCTGGGGCCGCAGCCGAACGCACGTGACACGTGCAGTGGCCGCTGCGACCGGAGATCAACCGCAGCCAGGATGTGGCATGACAGGGTAAAATAATAGCCAACAAATGCCCCATCCTCTGCAAGCACTTGGTAATTTTTTCCAACTGGGAAAGTTATTCATATAACATTTTTCAGTTCAACTCGCTTTGAACCCTCCGAACATATGCTTGTCTTCAGAAAATTGGAGCTGAAATGCGTGCTAATCCGGACGGACTGGTCACCAGCGTGGGCGTATGCAGGATTAGCCTAACTAGAGTTCACAAACCTTATAGGAAACTGAGAAGCCTAAAAACAGGCACAGGCTTGCAAGATTCATATCAAAGGCTTGCATATTATTGCAACGTGCTCCTGCATTTCGCGTCCCCCATGTGACCCTCCGCTATTCGTCTTAGAAAAACCGATCGGCTATCCGCGTCGTAAATGTTATGTGCTCCCAAATTATATGACAATAATATGCTATAGCAATGCTGGACAAGGTAACGCATCTACACTTGCGTCACTTGAAGCAGATGGTTACGCTTGCTGTCAAAGGTAACTTCCCATTACCGGTGCTCCTGGGGGCCGGCGGAGGTGCATATTCCACCAACGACTTTGGGATAGGGTATCACGCCTACGGTGTCGGCTTAGAAAAATTGGGCGGATAGTGCCCCCTCCCCCCCCCCCCTTTGTCATCAGTCGGGTGGCGCCACCGCTGAAAGCTCCACAGCCCGTCGTAACCTTGAGCTTGTGAACGAGCAGAAAGAGCAAGAGGCAGAACATCAACATCCTGTGGCCCGTTATGCTTTACAGACCTGAAATTAATCAGAATGATCAGTAGAAACACTTGTTTCTTTAACTGGAGTCAGCTTACATGGGATATGAAATGTCAAATAGGTAAAGTCTCACTTTTTGGAGATTTTAGCCCACGTCTCCTGGTTCCTTCCCTCCAATGGCAGTCTCAAACCACCCGAAACCTTGTAAAAGTCACTACAGACAGCGAAAAGCTTGCGTTTTTGAAGAGAGCATTGCCTTCGACTACCTGATCAACTTGACGACGCTCCGCTCTTGAGAAAAACACGGGAATGTTCGCTTTTTCAGACATTTGGCATGTGCTCCATAAAAACTATTTGACGGACATCATGCATTAACAACTCTTGTCTTGAGCCAACATTTCAGCAATGGGTACGTGGGTCATCACCCGCAGGTCAGACGTCCAGTGGTGCTGGTGGTTTATGTCAAAGTACGAGCATGTCGACCGCCTAACGTAGTCCTTTTATCTGCCGAGCGTAACGTGTAATGCAGTAGGCTCTTCAACCCACTACCGCTCCTGAACACTGCTCGTTTCCCCTCAGCAGGACCTGCGACACAGACTTTTCTATAAATACGCTGGCGAGGAAAACGCAACAGTATCCACGCATCAGCGCACCGTCATTGAAAGCCGAGGCACCTGCAGCAGCCGAGCCCACTCCGCCCCGCACCATGGCCGCCATCATGCTAGGGCGTCCGGCCCGACCCAGCGGTGTTGCCGGTCAGCACGGTGGCCCGGGTCAGCAGGCGGCGGATTGCGTCAGGCGCCTATACGCTAATCAGCTGTCCGTCTAGCGGTCTGCGGGGAGCGCCACCGTTATCACCAGCCGTCCTATTCGGGTAAATCCTAGCGCGAGGTGATGAGTCTGCGATGTCGTGTTCAAATTATTTTCAGATCCTGTGAAGGTTACTCCTCAGAAAGCAGCGACTGCAGAGTGGTCTTGTGACAATTTGTTCCTTTGGCGAAGGTTTTAAGCTTCCTTTTGTGTGCCACCCTTCCGGGTGAGACGTCCAAATGCTGCACGCATGTCACAATTGTGTTGGACAGTATATCTGCTCCTGGGGTATTAATTGATGGGGGCAAGAAAGGCCTTAAGTCACTGTTTTTCGCACTATGAATTATTTTCCTCAGACTAACCGACCTTCAGTACAGTGGGAATGCTATAAAACCGACCACAGCCAAAAAATTATTGGGATAAACTGATAGAATAATTGACGTTTCGGGCAGTATTCATGCCCGCGAAACACCGTAAACACTCATGATTATGAGCACTGCTGGGAACAAACAGTATTTGGATCCTATATCTCATGATTGCTCAACATCCCTGTTTAACCTGCATCCCCTGGTATATCGAAGGTCGATTTGTTTCAGTACAAGCCACTCTGTAGATCATTCAGAGAACCTCGGAAGAGGAAAAACCCTATAGAGACTATTGTGATGGGACATGTCTGCGAAGCGATGATCGTAGCAATACAATAGGCAATGTCAATTCCTGTGGATTGGCGAGTTTTCTGGTGGAGTCACATCATTACAGGCAAGTGGGGGTTTCCATTGCCCTCACTCTGGGGTATCCACTCGTGCAGCTTTCAGTGAGGGATCAACTGTTGCTGTTAGCAGCAGTAGTCGATCTTCTCTTCCTTCTTAGAGCTTATTTGAAGACAAGCTTTCGAAATCACACCTACTATGCCTGTTTTGTTTTTCTTCAAAGTTTTATGGAGGCTTTTCGTGGTTGGAACTATCTATATCTGCGGAGCAGCAACGGGAGATGCAAGCATCGCGGTCGGGGGGGGGGGGGGGGGGGGATGGGGTCATCACTCTCACAAAACGGTGCAAAGCGTGCAAGGTGACTGACGTTTCGAAAACTGACTGGGGTCTCCAACAGCAATTTTGAAGTTGGGACAATTCTTTCCACGCGTCGCCGTTGGTCTGGAGCAAACATTTCGAATTCATGGGGGGGGGGGGGGGAGGGGGTGCCCCGAGTCATGCAGAGCCAAAACTAAGAATGGCTCGCTTGAAAACTCCGCCCATGGCTCCTAGATAGCACTCATTGGTGATATATAGGTCCAGTGGCATTCATTTTGACATTTCGGAGACTGTTCGCCTTGCTGAAGGTTAAGGTGATAAGGTGATTGACGCGATAGGCATTTTGTTAGCAGACGTGGCTAATATTCAAATGACTCGCTCAAGACTGCATTTAATTCATCAGATATATATTTTTTAACTTCTGCTTTGTCATAGAGGAGATGCCGTCCTGTGGATGGGTAGGGCGCCTGGCGAACTAAAACGGGGGTGCAGCAGACCACTACCGCAGCGCGCGCGCACCTGTAGCAGCCCACCACCGCGGCGCGCGCGCAACTACAGCAGACCACCACCGCAGCTCGCGCGCAACTGTAGGCTGTGCAGCATTCGCTCACTTTGACTGTTCCGACCAGGGGCGTATTTATGTAGTGGCTTATGGAGGCGCGTGCCCTTGCCCACCCTCATCAAATGCACTACAGTGTTAATATATGCGTGACTACACGTAAATACACACGAATGCCAACTTCAACAATTAAGCTTTAATGTAAACATGCAACATAACACAGATCGAGAGCATGCAATGTTGCCTGACGCCATACAATACATATTGTGTGCTTGCGGCGCGCGTAACTGGATTTCCAGTGTACTTGATGTAGGCAGGTCAGCTGGGATGAAGTTTGCATAACGCCCTTTGGCAGCTGACAGTGCTCAGACAGCCAGGATACGGCCGCACTGTGTGCAGTCTGTGTTGGTAGCCGCAACTGCGATCACTGCAGTGTACAGCCACTGATCTGTTGTGTGGAACTTGAACCTGGGGCGATATGTGACTTCTCTTCAAACCGTTAATCTGCTTACGTCTTGGCTGCTCGGTGTGGCTTGACTGTGCGTTATTCTGTGCTGGTCGAGTGGAGCAATCTCTTCAACATTGGGAAACTTTGGGTGACAAAGAAGAGCTGGAAAGCAAAGAGTGGAAGAAAACAAAAAAGGAACAGGGAGTTAAGGAAGTGCTCAAAGGTTACGAACTGCCACCACCGCTGTTCTGTGTTTTAGGGCTGAGCTGGTGGAGAATTGCCAATGGGTGAAAAGAGCAGCACAACTTCAATATGGGCTGCTCAGCGGATTTCAAAGCCGATCGCCAAATTGAATGCAAAACTACAACCAATACGATAGTCCCAGGAGAAAGTGAGGCGGAGCACTCAATTGTTGGCTTCCCCCGCGTATGCCAGTGGGTCTGGGTATGGGGTGGTAGTGCATTTCCAAAATTTCAGTTGCAGCCGATTGTAAGAAACTCTCTTCCCTCTCGCTGCAATGTCTTTCAGCTGCTGCATTGTAGTGGAATGGAGCACCATTATCCGTTCAGGGAAAGTGTCAGTGGTGCCGTGTCAAAGTAATGTGAGATGCGTGAACATGCATGTTGACTGTATATGTGGAAAATGGCATTAGCATTGAACAAATCGCCTGATCGTTGCAGGTGACTTAGGTGCGCTTTCGGACTTAAGTAAGCCCAGTACAATGCGTTACCGTAATACAAAGGGAAACGCTCGTCACCAATGGTCTCGCGCCATTCTGCACCACATATGCGTCGTTCGGCCTGCCGATGCTGGAAACGTTGCTTTCCAGCTGGTATGTTTCCATTGCTTGATCATGTGATGGTCAACCGGACAGGAGTTACGAGGAGCGCCGGCCCTGACCTCAGCCCATTCGGAGCGGACGGGTCAAACACTTCCTCACAAACGGTGAGGTGGAGTTCATATGAGCCACGCACACCGGTGCCACGCGCCGAGGGAGATGCTAATGATCCTGCAGTTGAATACCACACCTTCGCTGTCGCTTGGAAGCAATATACCCAAAGCACCGTTTGTTCCGCCCCCCCCTCCCCCCCCCCGAAGACGGAATGCGGCACCGTCCTTGGGGTCACGCCTGCCGCCAGCTTGACTGCTGACTTAACTGGCCACTGCAGCTGCCACGAAATCCCAACTGTACTTGGTATCGTGCGACGCATGACCCAATTGGCAAATGCTGCTCAGGCTTCGACCCACGTGAATGGCGTGGCGATACTCAAGCGATTGGCCAAGGAGAGTGATAAGAATACGCAGTGAATAATGAATGACGCCGCGATTTACGGCGTGGCAAAGCTCCACCACTCGGAGGTGTGAGGTAGGCGCCTGTCGTATTAAACGCCAGCACTGCTGCAATCGCTCTGCAAGTGGATGAGAAATTCCACCCTGTTTTTCGGTCGTGACCCACGGGGCCGAAGGCTGGGCGATCACCTATTCCGCGGCACGCAGCATAATGCACCGTTTAATGGCCTGAGCATGTGCCTTGGTTTCGCCCGTGTGGCGAACCTCTTGTAGAAATCATAATTCCTTTTTAAGTATCCATGTGTCCTGAAAACACGAGAAGTGCGGCGGCATCGCTGGGTGGTTTGCTGAACTGGCAGGTGCCGCCGCTCTCCATGACTGAAGCGGCAACCGCTGGGTGGTTTGGCTGAACTGGCAGGTGCCGCCACTCCCCATGACTGAAGGGCCAAACGCGTCGGCGTCGTGAGCTCCATAGCAGGAAAATGCAAACCCACGCCATATTTTGATGAACATTTCATTAAAAGACAAGAGGACATTAAGCAAGAGCTTAGATCACGTCTCAGAGGCGCAGGCGGCGGAAGGCAAGCCAGTGTCTCGGGATGAGTCGGTGGTTGGTGACGGGCACCAGTGGTTCGAGACGAGTCGGTGCTTGGTGACGGGCACCAGTGTCTCGGGACGAGTCGGTGCTTGGTGACGGGCACCAGTGGTTCGTTTATCCGCTCGTCTCCGGGGACGCACACAAGAGCGCTCCCGGGACGCCTCTGATGGGAATCTCATGGGAGCCATTCCACGGAGCCGCCGCTACAGGCCTCCGTCATGTCTGTCTCAGTAGCTTCCTGAACTTGTCTTCGGGCCTCCTGATGTGACGTTTTGGTGTGCTGTGGCGAAGGAAGTGAGGTTGTGCGGCCTTTGGGCGCATCCGTTTTGTTTCATTGTTGTTTTTTTCTACAGCCTTGGGCGCACCGATTTGAGGTGCACGATTTGCACGATGTCCACCTTGAGCTCGATCCCGTATATCCTGGCCACCCTCCTGTGCGCGCCTCTGCCAAATCTGCGCGCGTTGAAAGAAATCAAGTTGAAGTGCAGATTCCCTTCATGTGGAACTGGCCGTAATTGGTCTGCACGAGTACCATGTGAACAACTTTACCTGGGGAAGCGCGCCGTTCCCATCCATTTGCAGCCCACATCAACATCTTGTAACGCAATGTAAGTTTTTTGGTGCGGAGAAAATTCTGTGGAAATGACACCACAGATGGACAATCGGTGTGGCCATCGCTGTTTTTCATGTCATCCGCTGAAAGCTTTGATGGTGATGTCAAACAGCTTGATAGTTCAGAATTCTCGTTCCTGACGTAAGGCTGACGGGTCTATCAATCGGCAGTACCGGCACCATACCAAACAGGGTCTTTTGCCTTCGCTGTTTGCGCGTCCATTGTTATCATCGATGCTTAGACCTTAGTGGCATACCAATCTGGTGACGTAATCATCCTGGAATGCAGTTATGCTTGTCAGTGCAACCTGCAACCTGCAAGTAAATTGTGATCCTACCGGAAATAACAGCAGCTTGTTTAATTTATCTATTTAACCTTAAAGCTAACTTTGTTCATGGGCGTTGGCATAGTGCATGATGCAAACACGGCGTATACGATGTAAGCGTTTTTTCTTGCCGCCGCGCAAATAACAACATCGTAAAGTGACAGCACTCGTCGTGGCGTGCTTGTCTCACGGTGCAGGCTTCTTCACATTTCCTTCAAAACGTGTCCGTTCAAAGTGCACGTCGCACGCAAAACAAGGGCCCTCCATCACTGTCATTTGAGGAAATGGGTTCAGCCAAGGAACACCACACGCAAGCCATCAGCCATTTCTCCTTGATGAGGCAGACCTGCTCGGCACTCAGGCCACGCGTCATCTGACGACACCGACACATCGCAGCAGGTGTTCGAGCATGCTGTAGCAGGTGTTGAAACATATTGCAGCAGGTGTTGGAACATATTGCAGCAGGTGAAAATATTACAGAAGGCGTTTGAACATCTTGCAGGAGGTGTTGGAAGTTATTGCAGCGAACGTTGTAATATATTGCGGCAGGTGTTTGAACATATTGTGGCATACGAAACGTATTGCAGAAGGCGTTGGAACATATTGCAGCAGGTGCTGGAACATATTGCAGGAGGTGTTGGAAATTATTGCAGGAGGTGTTGCGCTGTGCATGACGGTCATGCCAAGCGTTGGCTGTCGCCTCCGAGTGTCCAGTGCGGTCGCCACCGCTGTCGACGGCCACCGGCCCTCTGGGTCCCTCCTCCGCCGCGCCACCCACCGGCCGGCGCGGTCACTGAGACCGCCAGGAGACCCCTGGCATAGCTGACCCCGTGCCGTCGCCTGGCCGCACGACGGGGTGCGACGCTCTACCGCACTACACACGGAATCACAGGCCCCAGGAAGTCAGACATTCGCGAGAGCGTAGGCAGGGTCACCGCGGCCGCCGCCCCCGCCATAGGTGGGAGGACACGCGCTGACCGCGCCCCCTGACCAGAGGCCGTGCACAAGAGAGCGGACATGCCACGGTTGGATCTCCGTCCGGAAACGTCCGCCGCCGCTACCCGGAAATCAATGGCGCTGTTTAATTAATTAGCGTGGTCCGGACGTAATAAAGCACGGCACCTATTTTCCGGCGGCGTTTGACTCTTTGCCGGGCACGTGGCGCGGCCGGGTCCCCCTCCGGCGGCACCGTGCCGGTCGCAATTGTTTGTCGGGCGCCGCGGGCGCGCGACGTGGCGCCACCGCTCTTGATTTAATGCACGGACATTACGGCTGAACAGAGTGAAAACGGCGCCGGCCGGTCCACTCGAGTGTTTAATTTCGGCCGAGTGCACGGGCACGATCCGTGCAGCATTGCCCCCCGGAGCCCGGCGTAAAGCGCGCCGGGCATGGTGCGCGCCCGCCGGCTATTCAGCGCACTTTGCCGCCGATAAGCCGGCGAAAAATAGCAGCGAATAATGCTGTCATGTGCGCCCCCAGGGGCTTCCGGGCCTTCAGCGCTGGTGTCCGAGTGGCACTTGGGGAGGAGCGGAAGTGGCGACGTTGCCGAGTGGTATGCTTGGTGGGAGTGGCGGCGGCCTCGGGTGCAGGGTGGTGCTGCGCGGGTCGGCGCCCCGACACGTCAGGTGTGAAAAGTTCCACCCGTCATCTGTCTGCCTCCGAGGCTTCAGGAGCAGCACCGGAATCGGCTGCGGGACACCGCGGACGGGGCGCTCCGTGGGGAGGGGAAGGGCATGTCCATTGACCTGCGGCTGATAGTTAAAATTCTAACCGGAGGCAGCCAGCTGAAGACTTCGGCCGAAAGCTGAAGACAAATCTTATGCGACTACGGCCCAGTTTTGTGATTCAGCTTCACTCCACAAACTGCGCCGCTCACCGTGATTGGTGGTCGGCAGGTCAGGCCGTCAGGCCGGGGCCACTACCTCGGCGATCCAGCTGGGCTGCACGAACGCGCACGTGTCGCAGTCGCCTACGCCCAGTTTAGCCATGACGGCAATGCAGTTGTTGCCATAGCGGGATCTGAATCTCGGCCTTTCGATCCACAGTCGACGTCCGATCAGTTACGCCTTTTTTAGCACTGGTAATACCCACCCGGTTCGTATAACAAAGGCGCTTCACACGCTCGGCAAGGTCACCCTGACGGTGACTCTGCTGTCGGTGAATGTGCCATCGGTGGCTGTGCCGTCGGTGACTCTGCTGTCGGTGAACGTGCCATCGGTGGCTGTGCCGTCGGTGACTCTGCTGTCGGTGAATGTGCCATCGGTGGCTGTGCCGTCGGTGGACTCTGCTGTCGGTGAATGTGCCATCGTGGCTGGGCAGTCGGTGACTCTGCTGTCGGTGAACGTGCCATCGGTGGCTGTGCCGTCGGTGACTGCTGTCGGTGAACGTGCCCATCGGTGGCTGTGCCGTCGGTGGACCTGCTGTCGGTGAATGTGCCATCGGTGGCTGTGCCGTCGGTGACTGCTGTCGGTGAACGTGCCATCGGTGGCTGTGCCGTCGGTTGACTGCTGTCGGTGAACGTGCCATCGGTGGCTGTGCCGTCGGTGACTGCTGTCGGTGAACGTGCCATCGGTGGCTGTGCCGTCGGTTGACTCTGCTGTCGGTTGTGAACGTGCCATCGGTGGCTGTGCCATCGGTGACTCTGCTGTCGGTGAACGTGCCATCGGTGGCTGTGCCGTCGGTGACTCTGCTGTCGGTGAACGTGCCATCGGTGGCTGTGCCGTCGGTGACATTGACAGCTGGGGCGGTATTTGCGGGGAAGCTGTGACTGTGCTTACGGTGAATGTGCTAATGGTAACCGCGCTAATCATTACTGTTCTTGCGAAAACTGTGCTTATGTTGACTGATACCGGCGGCTGTGCAAGAGCGGTTCTGCTATCGGTGACTGAGTTAACAGTGATATGTTGACGAGGAATATGGTAACGGTAGCTGTGCTAATGGCACCTGCCGGCGGTATTTGTGCCACAGTAATTGTTCTAACGTAACTGTACTGAAAGTAATCTTTCCTGACTCTTTGCGACGGTGACTGTGCTATCAGCAACGGCAAGTACTCTGGCGACGTCTGTAGCTTACCGTGACCGCGACCGTGCCGGTGCTGACACCGACGGGACCCTTTCAGTGTGGGCCTCGGTCGGGTCCACTTCGAGAAGCAGCCACCGTCGAACCTGCGCAAGAGCAACTTCTTCCACTTCGTGATCGCGCTCTACGACCGGATCGGCCAGCCCGTGGAGGTGGAGCGCACCGCCTTCGCTGGGTTCGTCGAGAAGGACGAGGTAGGACGGCAATGCGATCCTGAGGCTGCAGCTGCGTGGCCGAGCTGCTTCACGGCCGTCCATGTTAACGTTCACCTCACAGCGACGTACAGAGCTTGGAACCGGTGGTGCCACGTATTTAAAATTGCATTTCCCAGTGACGTCATCGTATGTGCGAAGCCGCAGCGCTGGCGGCTTTGCTGGCTTCCCCCTGCCTGTCAAGGGCTGCCCGCGTTGGCCACTCGGCGGATGCGTGACAGAATAAAGCCCCAGCCGTCGGGAGGGTGCTGTCTCCCTCGGGCCTCGGCACTAAAAGGGGCCCAAAAGAACACATGATATATAGCTTATCTTGATCTGGTAGGGCTCTTACGTATTAATGGGCCCGTGCTAGACCAGATATAGTCAAGTCATTTTGTGCCGGTGGATTCTGTACGAGATCGTGGATGGCTCCAATATTAGCTTTTCCAAGAAACTACTTAGTTTTGCGAGCATATCATCACGAAGTTCGCATTCATCAAACTGCGACCCATTTGTCTGAGGTAGGTGTCATTTGATCACAACTTAATAACAGTAGTATTTCGATAGGAGAACATAACTTTCTGGCTCCACATAGCTGTGACCCCATATCTTCGGAGGTCCCACAAATTGCCCATCTCCGGTTAATACACAACACTATTTGTTACTGCCGGCATCCAAATCAAGCCAACCTTTTCCATCGTCATAAGGCTATAAACTGTGCTAACACGCCGCGCCCAAGTCATCTCAGCTGACGTTTCTGGTCTATCTGAGCTATTCCAATGCTGGATGTCGTCGTCCATCCGGAAATCCAGTCTTTATCGTCACAGCTGCGCATGACAGCATTCACACCTTCTATGGCATGGCCTGTGCCCACGTATGCCATTTCATAATCTGTGCAGGGTTCATCACCTTCGCCATGTTCTTTGTTTACCTACGAGCCGGCGTGCATGGCAGCTACCGTCCCTCCCCTTGAGCCGCGCCTCCCCACCGTCCCTCTCCTGCCTCCCCGGCGGACCGAGCATCTGAAAGAGAAATGATAAATACTTAATCTCTTTCATCCGGGGTATTTTTCTGAAGTCGCGATATTATTTTGACTTCCCCTCGCGGCCGTCCCGCGGGAGTCGTCTGTGTGCTCAACTGGGATCGATCGGGCGGGCTGCGGCCGCCCTCTCGGCGGGGGCCGGCGTCACCCTGCGGGCCGCGCGAGACGCCCCGGGCCACCGCGCAGAGGCGCGCCCAGGCAGAGGACCCGGGGGAGCGCCAGCCGCGGCGGGAGGCAGACGAAGGGAGGGTGGGACTGCCGGTGCTCTCATGCAGAGAACAGGAGATATAACAGTACTCAGAGTCTTAGAGAATCAGGGGTGGGGTTAGATGGGCGGGGGGGGGGGGGGGGGAAGCAGAGGGAAGAAGCGGGCCAGATAAAACCCAGCCAAGCTTATTTATCATCGAGCACTCCCAACACACAAACATTCTTCGGCCTGTCATTCCAGGTGGCCATACCTACGACTCGACCTTGGTGGTTTACACAAGATGGCCGAGGATCGGCCCTGGCTGGCTCGGCTTCCCGTCCCATGCATACAGTTCCGTCCCATCCACGGCGTGTCACTGGCCAAAACAAGACCGCGCTTGGTCCGCCAGGGGTCGAAAGGGCTTTCCTGCGCAGCTTTGTTGCCTTAATCCATGCTCATAAATAAGTATCTCTTGGAACACGTTTTTGGGCGGGAAAGCTAGCGACAGGTAACGACTGGCTATTGACTGATCATGAGGCCCACGAATTATACAATGTCAATCAAATCGTTTCTAAAATACTCTTGAAATCAACCGGCTGCGTCGCATGTACAGCTATTGAAAGAACGCAAGGATAATCCAAAGGGTGGGAGGGACAAGCCCAGTTTTAAGCTGAATGGCTTCCGTACATCACTAGTAACATCGACCGTTAAACTTTCAAGGAGAAATAAGTGGGGCCATGGTTCCTCTCCCCCTCCTCCCTAATTCCTACGCTCATGATAAGTGGCAGGTATTTTAGCAACTCCGGACTCCAGGTATTCCTCCTTAAACAACTGATAAAACTCGCAGAAGGGTAGAGCTCTTTCAAGCTACACAGCTGTAGCGGACTGGTACAGGACCGTGCCCACTTAGGCCCCGTGACGTGGTTGTGTGCCGTGCTGGTCTGGCTACGGAGGCTCGGCTGGCACCAGCAGTCAGCAGCGGGCGTTGTGTGCCGTGCTGGTCTGGCTACGGAGGCTCAGCCAGCACAGCAGCTAGCAGCGGGGGGTTGTGTGCCGTGCTGGTCTGGCTCCGGAGGCTCAGCCAGCACCAGCAGTCCAGCAGCGGGGGGTTGTGTGCCGTGCCGGTCTGGCTCCGGAGGCTCGGCCGGCACCAGCAGTCGGCAGCACGGCACCAGTGCACCACCCGAATGTACAAGTAACGGCCATGTTCCCCGTTTCAGGAACCGGAGGGGCAAAAACCAACAACGGAATACATTACCGATTGCAGCTGCTCTTCGCCAATGGTCAGTCTCTGTCTGGCAAAGTGTGACGCTCTTCTTGTCCACTGCAGCATTCTATCACCGGTTGCAGGACCTTAATGCTAAATCGATACGCTGGCCATATCGTTGAACGATATAAATCTCGTTGGTTTGCATTTTAATGGCAGCGTTCCTCGTCATGCGACAGCCCCACCACCATTTACAGCAGCACTTCACCACAAGCCCGCTGCAGCGCCTCACATTTGACAGATGGCGTAGTGTGTTGTGCTGTGCGGACCTTACGCCTGGTTTGGATGCGTACAGGGGGACCCTGACGCTTCCCGCCGAAGCTCTACGCCTCCACAATTCTGGTCTCTTTGGATCCCTGCGTACGACGGCCCAAACCGTATTCAATCTTCGTCGGGGTATAAAATGTTCCCAGCCGGATTTAGAACGAGAGAAGCGTCTCTGGAGAAGCCCACCCGACCAGCAAAGCTGTGATTATGTTGCCACATTTTCTCGAGAAGTCCTTGTCCCGCTGGAACATTCGTCGCACCATGTATCAGTCGGGGGGAAAGAAACGGCTGCTTGGTACGGCACACTGCTCTTCAATGACGCGACATTCTCGTTATGTTTTGACGTGTTCGCTCTGTTTGCTGGCATAACATACGAAAAAAGGCGAGGCGCAAGTAATATTGGACACACTCAAATGTTCTTTGTGCTTTAGCCGATGATGCTGCCTTCACGACGCATGCAAGGCATTTCAATGTTTATTACTTTTGAGGCGGCCTCGCCGCGGTGCTTCTGACAATGTTCAGATTAAATATCATTGGTTGATTCTTGTAGCCTTTGGCCGGATGGGAGATGTCACGCTTCGTGTTATACGAGCTGATTTGTTGAGTGCTTCCACTCTCTTTATCTTCAACTTCTCCGGTCCCTCCTACTTCGCAATATTCGCCTCCTGCCCCTTCTCGTCATCCTGATCCTGCTCTCCTGCCTCCTGTACTTTACCCCCTCCTCCTCCTTCTCCTCCTCCTCCACCTCCTCCCCATCTTTCTCCTCCTCCCTCTCTCCTCTCGTCCTCCTCCACATCCTCCTCCTTCTACTCCTTCTTCTCCTCAACCCCCTCCTCCTCTTCTTCTTCTCTCTCCTACTTCGTCCTCCCTCTCCCTCCTCCTCCTTCTCCTCTTTTTCCTCTTGCCCCTCCGGTCATCTAACATTAGCTTCAAACTTGTCTCAAAGTACAAATACCAGCAGCGATATACCTCTTTCCCCACTGACTTATTCAGCCTCCGCGCGTCAGGCGAGGCCTCGGCTTGCTTATCTCGACTCACAACGCGTTCCTTTGCAGGCGCTCGCCAGGAACAAGATATTTTCGTTCGTCTCATCGATTCCGTCACAAAACAAGTAAGTGCAAAACAGGTCTTTGCTTGCTTCCGGTACCATTTCCCACTGAAAAACCTGAAAGTGGCATCTGGCAGGGTGCTTTTGCTCAGGCTAAGTTTCCCGGGATAGAATGCGGACATCGGATCGCGCCCACTCAGGGAGACATCACCTTCATTTGAACGGTTCTGCTTCCTTGCTCGAACGCCTGCCACCAGGAAGGTACCTGTTGCTCACCATTTGCGTGCACTTAACCAGGTACCCTTAAAAGCTATAACGGTACGGCGCGGCATGCCTCGCCGACTCGTCACGTGGCCCGACTGCAGGCTGGCGTCAGCCTGGGTCGCGCGAGTCACACTCTCGGGCCCCCGCCGCGGCCGGGAGAGAAAGAGAGCCACTCCCGCCAATGGAGCCATCAGATGACCGCGCGCCGCGGATTACGCGCGCTTTTGTCATCGGCGTGCGCGGCGCGCGCCTTTGTTTCCGGGCGATAAGCGGCGCGACCGACTATTACGGCGCCGACACGGCGGCGAATATCCGGTAAGCCCCCGCCGGGGTCACGTGCGGGTCACGTGCCGGCAGGGGGGCTGGTTCGGCGCGGCCGGCCGAGCGGGGTCTAATCGGGTAAAACAAACAGCGTGACGGCCGGGGCCCCCGCCCGGTCCCGATTGCTGGGGGCGCACTTTGTGTCGGCACGTGCGCCGCAGCCGAACCTTCGCGGCGCAAACAGCGCAGCCATGTACGCCTTTTGTACGGTCAAATATCTGTTTAAAGACTGGGGAACGAGTGACGGCTCAGCCTGCGAATCCGATTACTTGGCGGACCGGAGGGCCTAACCTGGCGTCAGCTCTTCCTGAGACATTTGCTCTATTTTAAATGACTCGGGACGAAAATACGCCGAATTTAGCATCTTAATTGGCCCAATAAAGTTAATTAACATGCCTGGTTTCCCGAATTCAACGATCTCAAATTAAAATTAGGCGATGAGGAGCTTGGATTAAGCGGGAGAGAAAAAGATAATGCGTTATTCGCAGTCAGAAAAAGTACAGTGAGCCAGCGGGATGAGTCGCTCATGTTGCAGCCGTAGAACGGCACACCATCGTCAGTTGTTACATGCAAACGACTACCTCATCGGGATTTTTTCTCGCAGTGCTGGCCTCCCGCTAATGGGTCCGCCAGTGCAGCCTCGCTTGGATAATAACGGGGAGTGCGCACGCGCATTACATGCGGCACGTCGCGTCACAAGTGCGGCTTCGCGGGGCGTGCTCATGCGCATGCCATGCGGCACATTGCTACGCATGTGCTGCTTTACGGGCGTGCGCGGACAAACGTGATGACATTTTACCAGGCACTTTGTTCAATGAGGTATCACTGTCACTGAATGAGGCAATAACAGACGCATCGCGGGGTCAAACTAAGGCGTAGGTCGTGCCAGAAACTGGCAAAAAATTTAAGTCAGTTATTTCCCAGCATCGCCAGTGGGCTGATATTTCAATTTACAAAGGGGAGGGGAGGGTATTGCTAACTTGACCCCCTGTTCATATGCTTGCGGTTTTAAGAGCTCTGGCTTCCCTTTCCAACAAAACAGCGTGTGACGGTGGGTTTCTTCAAAATACTCGCGTTGCGAAGCGCAGTCACCATGTGGCTGCTGAACGGAACTTTGCGAATCAAATTTGGTTCATTATAAATGCTTTTCATGACGTACAACACTTGCGACGCTGAAAACATTGCGCAACAAAAGCTTCCCCACACAAAAGGAAAGGCATCCATATTCTGTCTTTTCCATACATTGCTCATTGTCGTCGCAGACTCAAAAACAAAACATTGCTACCGTACTAGCTGCAGGGAAGAGAGGAGGGGTAGGCACCGCCAGCTGGGCGGGGGGGGAGGGGGGGGGGGGGGCTGACTGACCCGGACTCGAGCGCCGGGGGCCGGGCCCTGGCCGTCCCGGGCTCGGCTGGCAGGGGCCGCCTGTCGAACAAAGGACGCCCTCCGTCGGCCTTCTATCTCGTTTTCCAGATTACGCCAAAAAATAGAGGCATCATCGGGGGCCATATGCATTACAAAGGGTGGGCGGGCTGCCTCGGCGGTCCGCCGCCCCCCCCCCCCCCCGCGCGCTGATGACGTTATTCCGTGCGACGCCTCGCCGTCGGCGGCCCTTATGGCCGGCGCAGTGGTGAGGAACAACGGGCGGCAGACGCGCCGACTTCGGCGCACCAGCACCGCCCACGATTGTGTCGTATTAGCGTATGTGTTCAGCTTACAGCGCTCAAGAGGTTTGAAAAAGAAAGATGGCGCTTTTATCCACGGCCAAGAGCACATGCCTGGTCTAAGCATTGTATAAGCGGCCTCTTGCCTTCTGAGAGATGCCTTTTGTTTCTCTCTGCAAGCTAACTTTTCATTTCGTAACTTTTTTTCTCCATCAAATATAAATATTAAGCGACTAAACGGGCAAGTGCCACACAAGACAGCTCCGAACGCAAACCGCTCCTGGCGCCTGTGAAGACCACATTCAGCTCGTCCCATCCATCGCATCGGCGTACAATTTATTCAGTATTCAATGTTTCCTCTCGGCTGGGTATTTCTCCGCCATAAGCCATCAAATCATCCGCCTCGCGTACGCAGCTTGTCGCTAATCAATTACACGCCGAACCTAACGGGCGCGCCCCCGTCGGCAGAGACCGGGCTCATTTCCTCTCTGGCGCGGCCGCTCACCGCTCAAAAATGTGTGCAAACGTTTTGTGAGTGTGCCTGCCTTATCATGTGTTCCTGCCTTCGTGCCGAGACGTATGTCCCCCAACGCAACGCACGCGACCGAAGGTGTACACAATGCCTATACGTACGCACGTACCATGCGTATGTACATGTGTACATGTTTCCACATATGTGTAAACGGTGCGCGGGTACACGCGCACTCCATGCGTACACACACACACGTCCGGGGATCTGCGTCAGTGCGCGCGCGCGTGTATGTCTGTGTGCTCGTCCGTCGGCGACGGCGGCGGCGGCCTGCCGCCTCCCCCGGAGCCGGTGATCCCTCGGTAATCCCCGGGCCTGGCAATTCGCCGCCGGGCTGCCGCCGCCACAATACAGATTTAAACGAGTGTTTGTTAACGGCCCGTGGCCATCTGTGTGCCGGTGTCGGCGGAGACCACCCCGCTATCGGGCCCGCGCGCCGGCCGAATGGGGCGCAAGGAGCGCGCCGCTTCGGCCGCACTTCCAGCCAATAAAGATGGCCGATAGGCGGGCGGAGAGGAAACAATGACCCGTGACGGGATGGCACCATCTGTTGACTGGAAACACGGCCGGCAGTTTGGACGGCAGCTTAATTGAGCCGCATTACACGGGGAGGAGCTGATTCGCCCGCTGCTTGTCCGCCGTGACCATCGGCCGTGGTGACCTCGCCGAAAACGCGCCAGCTTTGGAGCGTCAGCCAGCGCCCTGAGGATGGTCTGGTGGCGGCGGCGATCCGTGGCCCCGCCCGACGGCAGACGCGGACGCTGACACTGCTGCTGCGTTACAGGCAATCATCTATGAAGGCCAGGACAAGAACCCGGAAATGTGCCGGGTGCTCCTCACGCACGAGGTCATGTGCAGGTAGGTCAGAGGCTCCCGTTGTGTCCACAGACGGCATCAGTCGTGGGACTATTTCGCAATTTTGTCGTGTTTTGCTAGTTCTTCTCGCTGTCGACCATTGTGAGGTTAAGTCGCCCTGTCCACCTGTTTCGCTTCCGACATCTTGTTACCTGCCTGGCACAATGTTCTTGTCGCCGGAGTCTTGTGTCTTGTTTATTTAGGCGCCGCCACACTGCCTGATGAACCCCAAGCCCTGCGTGTTCCAGTGTGGCCTCCTCTAGCGGGCCCTGTGTGTCTGATGTGGCCCCTTTATGGGTGGCCCTGCCTGTCCGGTGTGGCCCCTCTCCGGTGGGCCCTGCGTGTCTGGTGCGACCCCTCTCTTGGCGGGCCCCGTGTGCCCGGTGTGACCCCTCTCTATCGGGCCCTGTGTGTCCGGTGTGGCCCGTCTCTGGCCGGCCCTGTGTGTCTGATGTGGCCGCTCTCTGATGGGCACTGTGGTCCGGTGTGGATCCCTCTCTCCCGGGGCCTGTGTGTCCAGTCCTGACCTTCCTAATCCCCGTCCGGTAAATGTCAGGCGCGTGGTCATGAGCACTGAATCCGGTGCCGTACAAGCCAGACGCATGTCCCTCCGTTCAGAGTCCGGAGCCCGCGCCTGGTCCTAGCTCTTCGTCTCTAGCTCTGCACGTGCCGGCGGCCGGTCCTCTGCCCATGAGGAGCCCGAACCCGTGTGCGATCCTCCGCCCGCGTGGCGGCGTCTGCCCGGCGCTGCGGCGCTGGACTCTGCAGCCGTTCCGACACGTGCTTATCTGTGGCCGGCGCGGCGTCACGCGCCAGTGCCGGTCCAGGCGACTGGGAGGGGGGGGGGGGGGGGGGGCGCCGGGGCGACGGCGGCCGGGCCGGGCCGGGCACCCCACTTGTCCGCGCGCCCGTGCGTGGCCACGATAATGACGCTACAAAAGGCCTCCCCACACCGAGAAAACGGGACCACCGGCCGGAACAGCGGCAACAAAGCCGCCTTTTAAAGGGGCGCCCGTCCCGCCGGCCCCCTCCGTTCACCTGTTGGGGCCCTGCCGGCGGCGGACAGATGGGATGCGGCCAGGAAGCGGCGGCTCCCGCGCGACTGGAGCGGGTTCGCCCGGTCGCCTCTCTCAGTGCGCAGCTCCTTCCGGGCGTTCCGTGGTAACTGACGCCACTCGCTCACAACTGGACCTGGCGCAGCACCATGGCTGGACGTTACACGTGTAACGCTGACGGCGCGTTCACACGCCAGCAGCCAGCCCCGCCTCACCGCTGGGTCGCCGTGGTGGAGCGGAGGCCAGACATAGGCTACGTATCCGGAGGAGTCGCCTCGTCGGAGATCGGCTACGTCAGCTGCCATCCGAGCGGGGTGTCTGGGCGCGTGTCTTACCGCTGCTCCTCTGCTTCAGCCGGTGCTGCGACAAAAAGAGCTGCGGAAACCGGAACGAGACGCCGTCGGATCCGGTCATCATCGACAGGTCAGTCAGTCTGGGCGTCAGGGGTGCTGGTCCGCCGCCTCGCTGGGCGACCTCCGCCACCCTGGCGTCGGCCCGCTCGCCGCTCCTCGCCGCTCGCCCTCCCGCCGGCGGCGAGGAGGCGCGCCCCGCCGGCTCTGACCTACCTCTGATTCCCAGCAGACAGCGGCGCCTGTTGTCGCCGGCGCCGCGCCACCACCCTACTGCACTGGTTCGCGTGCGCGTAACTCCACTGTCACTGTCGAGTTCAAGGGGCGAGCGGGTCCCAACTATAGTGGAAACATGCGTTGTTATCATTGATGCTTCTGTTGCGTAAAATTCACACCATATGTGAGAAACCGCCGTCGTCCACAACTCCGTCAGCCTCAATCAACTGCTACACTGCACCACCACTGCTACACCGCCCCACTGCTGGTACACTGCCTCACCACTGCTACAATGACCCACCATTGATATGTTGCCCCATCACTGCTAGACTGACCCACCACTGCTAGACTCACCCACCGCTGCTGCACTGCCCGTCGCTGCTACACTGCCCCATCACTGCTACACTGCCCCATCACTGCTAGACTGGCCCACCACTGCTGCACTGCCCGTCACTGTTACACTGCCCCATCACTGCTAGACTGACCCACCCCTGCTGCACTGCCCGTCACTGCTACACTGCCCCCCCCCCCCCCGCCCTGCATTAGTCCATCGCCACACTTCGCTATCGTGTGTGGCGATGACGATATTAGTCACCCCACACACTCTCACACTACATTGCTACATTTCTCCAACGCCTTGTCTCTGAATGACTGCAGCGCCGCTCCACCTCCCCGCCGGTGGTCGGCGGTGAGCCTGCTGCCTCCGCGCGCCGGGCGCCGGGCGCGGCGCCCCATCGGGCTCGGCGCCTCCCTCGGGGGGCAGGTGGCCGCGCCCCGTAATACCATTAGCATCTTTGGGAGATGGGGACAACCAGTTGGGACGGGACAACATCGACGACAGCACTGGGGAACGCGGCGCGACGACGATAACACGGGCCGGACGCTGCTGCCTCCCTCCCCCTGTTCTCGGCACAGCCCTCTCCCCGTCCTCGGCAGAGCCCTCTCCCTGTCCTCGGCAGAGCCCTCTTCCTGCCTTCGGCAGAGTCCTCTCCCTACCCTCGGCAGAGCCCTCTCCCTGTCCTCGGCAGAGCCCTCTCCCTGCCCTCGGCAGAGCCCTCTCCCTGCCCTCGGCAGAGCTCTCCCCCTATCCTTGGCAGAGCCCTCTCCCTTCCCTCAGCAGAGTCCTCTCCCTGCCTTCGGCAGAGCCCTCTCCCTACCCTCGGCAAAGGCCTCTCCCTGCCTTCGGCAGAGCCCTCTCCCTGCCCTCGGCAGAGGCCTCTCCCCTGTCTGCTCTCACACTTGCTTATACGAGTTACAAGCGTGCCACTACTGACGTATGCTACATGACTTGCATGTGTTCCATTACGACACCAATTTCTGTGCATATGAGCGTTTGTGTGCGCGTCAGTTTGCGTCAGTTTAACGTGAGTGTGTGAGATGCTCGATTGGAAATGGGAGGAAGCCATTAAGTGACAGTAGCGCTCCTAACACAAAGTCCAGCAAGATGTGAGGCACGCAACACTTGCCACCCGACAATCTTCATCGACATTTTTATAACTGAACCCAGCGCCTTTGAACCGGCTCACCGTATCCAGATGTGTATAACACAATATGTATTTTGCAATACAAAAACGAGGCTCCGCGCAGGACTTAAGCACGACCACACAGCTGTTACACTTGGTACCAAACACACTCTTCATTACAATGACAACTACTCGCCAGATGTTACGCCCCCTAAAACAAAACCATCGGGAAACTACGCTCGGCCCTTTGTCTCAGATTCGTTGCCATTGCGGACTCGGCGATTGTGGTCTGACGGCGCTGCTCCCCACATCATCCCGGTATAATGGACTCGACGCAGCCCGTGAATAGCCGGCCGACATTTGTTACAAGTATAAAATTTCAATCGATGTTAACTAGCCGTGATGGTGGCAGGAGCGAGCCGGGAGCGGCGGCGCCCGCCCGCGCTGCCCCCCATAGCACCACCTGTCGCTGTCCGGGTCCACGTCCGCCGCCGGGCCGCGCCGCGCCGCCGCCACACACCAGCGCCGCCCCCCACAGCACACAGCCCAAACCGGCCATCCGGAGCTCGTGCGCTCGTAAAAAGCTGTGCTTTAAAGAACTGGAGGTCGAAATGAAACAGAAGGGCAGAGCTGTCATTTGGCTGCGATGCAGATCTCGCTGGACGGTCCGAGCGACACGAGGTGCTGTGTTGGCGGATCCTCCGCCTGTCAGCCGCCTTTCCTTGTCCGGTGCTGAGGTCGCGCCGGCTCTACCTGAAGCGTGTTGGTCGCCGGTCCATCGCCGGACTCAAGAGCGATAGCACGTGCGAGCTCATACAGATGCGGTTACAGCATAGCCTGTACCGATGCGAGACGAACGCGATGAATACACAGAATACGGAAACTTGTTCCTGTAATATGGGCGCTAAGTTAGGCATTGCATCGCTCACTCCAAGCTCGTTTCAGATCTAGCACCATTGTCGGTCCTCGAGGTACCAATGAGATCGTGTCATTGCTTTGAAGTATATCTTAGACCATACACAGTGAAAAACTACCAATAACAGATGTCCCCTCCCGAGGCAGTGCAGAAGTGCTCTGGGCAGGGCATGGTCTGAGGCCATGGCCACTTGCGTAAGAAGTTTAATATAAACCCGACAATAAGCCATGGAAAAGACGAGCTCGAGAAATAATTTGTTCCACCAAATTTTTGTGAGTTTTTCGATCCTTGGAGAATCATCGGCCGCCGGTACCACGCCGACATTTAGTGGAATGGGGAGCGGGGGGGGGGGGGGGATTTACAGCGCTCGGGTCACAGGCACAACTGGAGAGGCTGTTGTGCTAACGGCTACGGAATAGCACGAGTCGTGCTGGGTTGAAAAGGTCGGAAACTGATACACAAATGCAACGGATAGTGAGAAATCTTGGATTTCCTTCCTTAAGTTCCACACTCTTTTCCTTGGGACCTGCCCGAAAGTTGGCATGGTCAGTGGCTACTGGCTTATGATTACGTAACGTTTTAACGAACGTCTTAATTCGTCGATGGGTTGTCACATCTCTCCATAGACAGCGGTCAAGTCTGTGCCGTAACCCAGCGCCAGAGCCACGCCAATGCTTGTCAACAAAGAATGGAGTCATCTTCACTCCGCCTATTTCCCATACACAAGTTACAACCAATGTCATTCCCTGGAACTGAGGTGCGTCGCGACGCTCAGGCGCGTGTAGTTTCTGGCAACGACAGCCCGCGGGGCCCGGGCTGGCCTTCACGTGGGTCCCGGCAGGGGACATGAACCCACGGGCGTGTTCAACGAACCCGGTTTTCCTTCGAGCAGATTTGAAAAGGCCTGCCGTGGCGCCGCGCACATTTTTCGGGCCTTGCCCGGGAGCAGCCAGTCGGCTTCAATCTGCGCCGGGCGCTAACGGACGATTGAGAGCTTGTAGATCAATTACGCTCCCCGGCTCCCCATTACGCGTCTTTGTTCAGGCCTGAATACGCTGAAGCGGGGAGCCGGTCGGTCGAAGACTGTGCCGGCGCCAGTCCTCGTGCCGGCGGACGCCGGGACAGGTGGGAAGCCGCCGCGAAGCCTTTACGCACCGAGTTCAAAATGCTGGCGGCGGATATGCCGCGAGCGTGGTGCGGCAAAGTCGAGACGTCCAGCGCCTGCTGACACGGTGGGTGTACCGCGAGCGTGGTGCAGCAAAGTCGAGACGTCCAGCGCCTGCTGACGCGGTGGGTGTACCGCGAGCGTGGTGCGGCAAAGTCGAGACGTCCAGCGCCTGCTGACGCGCTGGGTGTACCGCGAGCGTGGTGCGGCAAAGTCGAGACGTCCAGCGTCTGCTGACGCCGTGGGTGTACCGCGAGCGTGGTGCGGCAAAGTCGAGACGTCCAGCGTCTGCTGACGCCGTGGGTGTACCGCGAGCGTGGTGCGGCAAAGTCGAGACGTCCAGCGCCTGCTGATGTGAGGTTGGGAAATGTCAGGATAGCATAGATGTCTATCAATTTCGAACGACAAGGAGAGACGTGTGAAGGAGTCGTGATTATTTACTCACTCCGTTTGTTAGTCCCGTCTTCCCTGGACTGGTTGACCGGCGCAGAGAAATCTTGGCGAAATAATGCCTTGGATTGCGCGCACGCTTCTGCACACTTCTCTCCCGTGATCGGAATGGATTTATCATTTATCTATTACCATGAGTCGGCAGTAGCATCGTCATTGCTTGACGTGAGCGTTACCACGGTTTTGATATTTGTATTGTGAAGTTATAATATGCGACCATTATATGTTATTGGAATCAGACTGATTGCTGGATGGCTGTCCATCGCATTATTGCTCATCCCTTATCCCCTTTCCTGTTGAAACCTAAATCATGCCCAGATTTTTGTCCATGGCTAAATCTAGGATCCCCAACCCCAGTTTGCTGCTCAGCCATCACTTACGCATATCTGAAACCACGTCCCCAGTGCAGTGTATTAAACGATGATGGTGCAAACGGCAGCATTAAATAAACGTCCTAGATGCATACGGTAATAAGTTTTATCAATCCATGATGGGCCGCTTCGTGTCCACTAACACTTACGCGACACACTGTTAGATACCACGTTATCGTACCATAGCTAATCTCTAACAACCACGTAGCAAAGCAAAACAACTTCCTTGAAAGCACGCTGCCGCGTAGGGCTGCTCAAGGTTGACTGAAATGAGTGCGAATGTACCAGACCGGAGCTGGAGAGACCGGGGCGATGGACCAGTTGGAGTGCCCTGGATGGGCCATGCGCCGTGCTCGCACCATCAGTGAGGTCTACGTCACTGGAACATATGTAACACCTACCCACCATCCGATAAACTCACTCTTGCACCGCACAGGAAGCAGCGCCCTTCCCGCGTCTCCACTAAAAGAGCGTGACATCTGCGGGGGAAAAGGGGGAGGGGGACTCCAAACGCTCGTGTGGCGACGACCCGGCCTCCGTGTCGGAATGGACGAGCGCCGGACCGCGCGGACCGGCGGTGACGGCCGTTCTCCCGGTCCCCGCCCGGCGCCGGCCGGGACCGGCCGGTCCGGCCGTCTATTTACCGGGCGGCAGCGGAGGCGCGCGCGCGCGGCATATGGCCGCCCGGGGACCGTTTGCGCCGCGCCGGCCGCTCCCAAAACACGGATATTGGCCCGACAGTCGCCATCACGGCCCGACCAGTCCGGCGGCTGATTGGCACAGCGGACATCCGGCTGCAGTGAACCGCGCTCGCTCAGATCACAGCGGCGGCCAGGTCCGTTCGGGTCACACAGGCGTCCGGCCCCTCTCGGGTCACACTGGCGACCAGCTCCGCTCGGGTCACAGCGGCGGCCAGCTTCGCTCGGGTCACACCGGCGGCCAGCTCCGCTCGGGTCACAGCGGCGGCCAGCTCTTCTCGGGTCACACAGGCGGCCAGCTCCGCTCGGGTCACACTGGCGGCCAGCTCCGCTCGGGTCACACCGGCGGCTAGCTCCGCTCGGGTCACAGCGGCGGCCAGCTCCGCTCGGGTCACACTGGCAGCCAGCTCCGCTCGGGTCACAGCGGCGGCCAGCTGGCGTCGGGGTGAGACCGGCTGGTTCTATTCGCAAATACTCATGCAGGTGTCCAGCTGGTTGTGTATGTACGTATTTGTGTCCGTTTAGTTTGACATGTGCCTGAATCCCATGGGGATTCTGAATCTGGACATTTGTGTTCTCTCTCTCTCTCTCTCTCTCTCTCTCTCCTCTATCTCTCTCTCTCTCTCTCTCTCCTCTCTCTCTCTCTCTCTCTCTCTCTCTCTCTCTCTCTCTCTCTCTCTCTCTCTCTCTCTCTCTCTCTCTCTCTCTCTCTCTCTCTCTCTCTCTCTCTCTCTCTCTCTCTCTCTCTCTCCACTCTCTCTCTCTCTCTCTCTCTTTTTTCTCTTTCTCTCTCTGTCTCCTTATCTCTCTCTCTTTCTTTCTCTCTTTTTTCTCCATCTCTCTCCCTCTCCTTCTCTCTCTGTTCTCCCTCTCCCTCCTTCTGCTCCCTATTTCCTGGCTCTCCACTCTCTACCCTTCCTCTCTCCACCCTCTCTTTCTCTCTCTTTTGTTCTTTTTTTTTCTCCTCGTAGATTGACTGGGTTTCCTCCGGGTCTTACCTACGCCCTTGACTTCGGCAGCGCTGACGCCTACCTCTACCTTGTGATTTACCTCCATATACTCTGTCACGACCTTGTCTTGTCCTTAGCTCCGCCCGTGCTCCCGATCCGCCTCCACGAAACCTTTTTCTACCCCTTCTCCAGGCCTCCTACCCTAGCCTCCGCTCTTGCCTCCGCCCCTGCTCGTCACCTGCGCCTCTGTCTCCACCTCCACCCTTATCCCAGCGTCTGCCGCTGTACCTCGTCTTCTCTGCTCTCCCTGCTCCCACTACTCCCACTGCCTCCGCCGCTGTCTCCACCGCTTCCACCTCCACTGTCGCTGCTTCCTGCGCCCCTGCCCCTCACTTCCCCGCCCGGCGCCCGCTGCTTCCTCCGCCGCTGGGCACCGCCGCTGGCGCGGCCGCTGCGTGCGCCGCTGCCGGGCCGGCCGTGGCGCGGCGGCACCTCCTTCCCAGGTGTACGCGGCCGCGTCCCGGCGCGCCGAGCTCCGGATCGGAAATCGATATGCGGCCCAGCTCGGGGACCATAACGAAGCCTCCAGAGAGCGTCCGACCGGCCAGCTGGGACCGTCGGCGGCGGCGCCGGCGCGCAGAGCTGGCGGCGCGCAGAGGCGCCCCCAGGCAGCGCTGGACGGGGTTACCGGGATCTCAGGGCCACTTGGATCGCAGAGAGAGCTGTTTTCAATGCCGTCAACTTGCGAAAGGTTATCTAACACGGCGGCAGGTTCAGGACCTCCTGGCGTAACAGGACACCGGGAATGCAGGAGATCTCGCGTAGAAAAGGGCAACTGGCGCACTCCTTCTTAATGGACTTGTGAGAGCACAGCCACGCCCAGGCCGCCGTGGATGTCACAGCATTCAGGGCATATGCTCTGTGACGGCACGGGACGCCACTCTCATCCACCGTCAGACGGCCGTACCAGCCGGGCAGGGCGGCGGCCTCTGGCTAGCCGACCAATCGCGCGACTGTAGGGAGGACGGGAACGGCCGGCAGCCGCGACTTGACGGCTGTCAGGCTCTCGGGGCCGGTGGAGCAGGCCTGCTTTAAGCGGCCCGCGGGATCGCTCGTGGTGAGGAACAGCTAGCTGTCCATTTGCCTTCTTACTAATTGTCTGCGACGCAAAAAAGAAAACTAAGCACTGCCTGACCGACTTCTCTATGGCTTTTTTATAGGTGATGCGCAAAATCAACATTTTCATAAATCGCACCGCCTAAATTGTTGGTTCCAACATTGTTAGAACCATGTTGGGATCGAAGTCTTCCATAGAAATAGCTCTTCATGTGGACGCTGACTTCACTACCCTTGTGTTGCGAAGGCTGGAATCATTTTGTGCCAGCATGTTGACTCATAAGTAGCGGGGATGTAAACGTGCCATGCAGCGTCTTAACACTGCCGCTTGTGCTCATGGTGTTGAAGCTTCCCCCGTGTTGGGCAATCGTGACCCATCACGTGACACCCGGGCCCACTCGGTTGTTGTGCCTTAAATGCCCCGCGCGTGCCACCCGCCGCGGGCCGATGCCGGCGCCATGGTCACCACGCCAGCAGCACGGCATGCGGTACGTTGTAGTAATCTAAGTCGATTTTGTTGCGCTTAGTTCATAACCGTCTTTCTGGATGGAAAAGAGGATAGCTATCGCGAGAAAAGGACGCATTTTGAACATTTTACCAGACCAAGCACACGTACAGTACTGCCAGCATGCAGCTTTGTATGTCTCTCCATTTTCGCCAGACCCCACGTTGCCTGCAACTCCAGATCAGACGCTGCACCCCGCCCCCCCCCCCCCCCCCTCCCTGCCTGCCTGCCAAGCTCTCCGTGTCCGGGTCGGCTCGGACGGTAGCTCAGCGCCTACCCCCGCCGGCAGCCCTGCTGACAGCGGCGGCGGCAGCTCCGGCGACAGCCCGGCTCCCCTCCCTGTCCGGCCATTTTGGCGCGCGCCGCGCCGCGCCTCGCCGCGCCGGCGGGCGGCGGCTGAGGGGCGAGCCAGCCGGCCGCCGCCTCCGTCGTCGATCCCCCGGCGACTCGCCTAATCCCCGGCGTATACCATCACCTTGGCAAAATCAATATGAGCTGCAACACGGGAGCGTTTACGAGCGGGCCGGGCGGGCGGGCGCCGCGCCGGCCGCGCGCGGCCCGGCGCCCGCTCCCGCCTCTCACCGCCCCGCCGCCGGCGAGCGGGCTGCGCCGGCGGGCCACCAGCGGCGCGTGGCTCGGGACCGGCAGGAAATGATGCCGGGGAAGGTGCGGGTGATCAAGCGATCTGTCATTGTATTTTACATGTGGCCGAGCTCCCTCATCAGGCGACATGCGCGCGGTTAGAGGCTGTATGGCGACGATAGTCTGGCTGGCTAAGCACGCTGAAGTGTCGCTAATCTGATCGCCTCGCCCTCTTTCTTACATTCGGCTGAGTTTTCCCCATTTCCGGAGCAAATTACATCTCCGACAAAGCGCATAAAGAAATTAAGATAAAGGGAGAGAACGTTGGGCGAAGAAAGAACCGATTGGTTTCCAGTCAACTTTGCAAGGCGTTGACCGCGAACGAGACGAGTGAATTGGTCCGAATGAGCAGCACGAGACTGATCTGAAGAGAAAGATTGATCGGGTGTATTAGAGGCTGTCGGGAGGAAATGAAAGGTGAGAAAAGATGTAGTGAGCAATATTATTTCTAAACCGCTAAGTACTGTTTTTTTATAAATTATACGTCCAAGCAGTTTTTATATTTACAAGAGCTGCTCTTGATTTCAGCAGCCGGCACTTCGTTGCACAAGGGTCATGAGGGCCTTGCAGATAAACTTACTGGTATGGCTACCAGTGGCTAACTAACACCTGAGAGGCGTGATCACGACACTAAAACACCTGAACGACTTTTGTGAGCTATTTTTATGCTTGAACGACTTTTGTGAGCTATTTTTATGCCATATAAACGGGTTCCAAGCAGATTGGATCCCAGCAACTTCAGATGTTGAGTGATATTGGCGATGGCCTGCATCTTCCATTGCATATGGTGGCAACATTGATATCATTCTTAACCTCAGACTAAACAATTTACGGCCTGATACAATTAGTTGGCATAACAGCGATGCCTATGAGGCAAACACTCAAGGCGATCCAGAGTTCTCAGGCCCTCCAACAGAACCGGGCGGCTCGACTGCTCCGCCGGCAGCAGCCCAGCACCGCCGACTCCGCGCCAGACGACCCGAACATGGCGCTCGCTGGCGCTCCTCTGGCGCCGCGGCCGCACCATCGGAGTCGAAAAAACCCGGCTTTACCCCGGACCACTGCCGCCTAATGAGAGAATGGGGGAGCAGAATGCAGAAAATAATAACCCCGAGGGCAAATTATAATAGCCTTAGTTAGGAGATTAGAGGGGCATGTGGCTGTAAGTGACTAACTAAGGGACGAGAGAGAGGCGAGAACTAAGAGGATTCTGCGTGGTGGGCGAGGGTGCGGCTGCCACTATTGTTGACATTGGATTAGTGAGATCCACTTTGTACGGTTAGGCCCCCTGTTTTTACGTAAAGGCCGCCGCCGTCACTGCTTGATCAATACATTTTCCAGCGACTGCTCCTGGTGGACTGCAAAGAACCGTTTTACACCATTTCGGGAGGCTTGCTAAATGGTTGTATTTGTTTGATACTGATGGGCTTTGAAGTGGCCTTTACCAGTTTCGCCAGATCGACGACGTTATCACACGTCGAGTTGAATCGGAACAGATTTAATAAGTTGGCGGTCAACTTGCTCATGCCTTAAAAATAAGTTTTCTCGAAGTCCTCGCAACTGAAACGGTAAACCTCGTATGATTCCGTTGCACATCAGTACCATGCTGCTGCTGGCCGGCTCCTGCTGGCTGATGCCTTACCTGCCAGAACTCCGGGTCAGCCACCCAAAGTTAGCTCGATGATCGAACTGAGCCCAGCGCCAAAGCCTGCGGGCCAACAGGTCGTTAATAACTTTTGGAGCGTGCTTGAGCTAGATCTTGTCAGCGGGCTTCCAGCAGCAGCCCGGAGCTCATAAAGTCAGATTTGGCTGCTGATGTCAATCCGAGTTGTTATTCTTCTCACGGCCAATGCGGGAGCCACGAGAGTCAGTTCATGGACGGCCAGTTTGGCTTCATTGGTCTACGGCGGCACCATCTAAGCCCTTCATCTGCCCTCGGGCGTCTTGCCCGACCCAACCTCCCGGCCGGCCGTACCCAGCTGGCGCCACCCCCACCGGTCAGTAGTGCAGCCTGGTCGGAGCGGTCAATGACCTTTGCCCTCTCGGCGGCGTCGTCGTGCCGCCACGTCAGGAGTCTGCCCTCCGCCTGACCCCGCAGGCCGTCCGCTGTCGGCACGTCTGGAGCTGCGGTCCCGTCCGCCGCCGGCCCCTGACCTCGTGACCTGCCGCGCGCTGCGCAGTCGCCTCGGGCGACGGCGGCACTGAAAAGCCCGGACGCGCTCATCCGAACAGCGAGCACGGAATTTCGCCGAAACCGAACGACCGAGAGCAAGATACTGCCCCCCCGGACGCCGCTCGCTCTTGGGTATGTATCCTTTGAGCAATTAATTCCAGGTTAAATGGTAGTTGACAATGAGAGCCGAGGGAAGCGCGCGATGGTCGTTTTGATCTAGCCGCGGCCGCGGGGTCGCATTGGAGGTCGTCCGGACCGCAGGAGAAGAGGACAAGCTTGAATTATTCAGGACGGCTGGAAACGTATGACTGACAGAGCGCTCGCCATGCTATTTATGCCTGCGCCGTCGGACTGGGACGAGTGCATAATGGCCCTAGCTTCAGACGAGCCGGACCGACCGTATGGTTGACACGGGCCGGCCGGGCGGAGCACGTGAGGGACAAACGAGCTGGACGAGGCGTACGGCCGCGCGGACGAGCTGGAGCCAGCACGCGTCGGCTGCATGCCTGACCAGCTTACTGTACGGCTGGTGTAGGGCTGGCCGGGGCTGGCGTCACGGGCCTTTGTCTTGTTCACAAAGTGTTTGTGCATTCGGTGTTTGGTCCAGCTTTATTCAGCAGGCTTTTTCTCACCAATTTTCGCCAGCAAAGCTTTTCTGATCTTCCTTCACGACTAGAAATTATTCCTCGTAACTGCTACTTTGATCCGGGCATTCGTGCGATGGGTGCTCGGGAATCATGTCCGATTATCGAATTAAACTGTTCAGGCTTCTCCCAGCGACGAGAACATCTCGAACGCATACTTCCTCCATGAAATTATACTTAATAGCTTGGCTGGCTGCAGTTTGGGTAAACGCGTCACGGCAGCAGTTAGAAGTCGAAATGCGAAACCGCCGGCGTTGAAGTTCGGGGCGCCTCTACGCTTTCGCCAAAGCCGATCCTTTGAAGGTCTATTTTCAGTTGCCTTTAGAGCTAAGCAGCGGTCCCGCTTGAATACGCCTATGTCCCAAGACCCTCAGGCATGCGCACCCATCATTAGCATGCCGAACATAGGCAAGCTAGTTAAGGTATTGCTGCGCGGGTTACAGCAGGCGCGGTGATTGAGCATATTCTGTTATTATTCTGCACCCTGCAGTGCGGTCTGCATCCGAACCCCTCCTGCTGGATGTCGTTATCTCCCGCCATCGTAACCAGCCCCCTCCCCCAAACAGGGCATATCGCTTCATTGTAGCCCACTCGGGTACAATTTATGTACCGTAAATAAAGGGAGAGACGATGGTCGGTAGATAGCACCAGCGCTGGCCGATGAATAATGGTTAATGGGACCATGATGGCGACACGTAGCTTCATTTCGGTAGTCAGAGAATGCCATGGGATCAACTGCTTGGGTAGAGAGACGCTCTTCGTAGACATTTTGAGCGCTCTTGTACCCCATTATTTGGTGACCTAGGGCCCTCCGTCTGGGTTCCGTAGAGGAGGCAGCACAATTCCCCATCCCGCCTCCTTATACGAATAAATGATCCCCTTATACCGTCTGCATCACGTGAGAGCCCTCAACAAGCGTGTCTTCCTCCCTATGCAAAATGCGTCCGCAGGTATACACTGGCATAGGGGATGGGGCCGGCCGATCAATGCTGCAGGTTACCAAGCCAGCCATCCCCCAGTCTCAGGCTCAGCTTAATATGTCCCTGAAGACCGTCGTGTTGGCCGCAGCTGCTTAAATCGCAAGCGCTCTTTTGAAGTGAGCGCATTCTGTTTAGCTGACAGACATTTAAGTTGATCCTTACAGCATTGCTCTTAAAAGGATCAGATTTGTGACCAGCAGGGAGGGGGCGGGACTCTCAAGAAAATGCGAGTCGTCTGTGCAGTGCATGACCTCGCACCTTCAATGGATCCCAAGGCCACAGCCCCAACCTCATGCCGATACTATCGCCCTGCCGTCGGCATCTCGCTGCTGACTACGGCTTGTTTGCATCATGCTTAGGATCACTTGCCACTGTCGTCGGGGCTATCTGCTTCCAGTGGGTATTTTCTTCGACCACAACACGAAATCGAAACGCTGGATCGAACAGCAAGGACAGTCGCAGATCCATCACCTCACCAAGTGCTGCGTCCCTGGCGGGCTGTTGAACATCACTGCCATACGCAGCCCCACCTCCGCTTCAGTGGAGCTTTCTGCGGCAGCTGATAAGGGGCCTGTACTCGTCAATGTGCATTAGCGTGGAAGACTATGCGTTGGGTCCTGCCCCAGCTGATGCGTGACAGACGCGCACATCCCTGAGACGGACAGGCCCTATCTTCATATAGCCCGTCTTCACAAGGAGATTGTTTGGGCGGGGGGGGGGAGGGGGAGGAGGTCCAGTCTTGGTTTAAGTCCCGCGGGCAGGCCCATCGTCCACTTAAACCTCCTAGTCTCTCAGACCCAGTCTGTCCGGCCCTCCCAGGTGATCTCATGCTTAGCTTGTCACCGTCCAGTCCAGGCTAACCGCTGAGCTGAGTCTTCGAAGACAGGCACGTGCATGCCCCACCCCCCCCTCTCCTGCGGTGAGCCCGCCAGCGGCCCGACCGCCCGTCCATGGACCCGTCAGTCCCCAAACCCCCAGAGGGCCAGCCGGCGCCGCCCTCGGCACGCGCCGCCCGGCTTGAAAGCGGCCACGGCGGGCCTGGCCCGGCCGGCCGGTTGCCGGAGCGACCGCCGGCTATCGTCCGTCCATAAACAGGACCGGGCCGCGCCGTCGGGCCCGGTATCGCCACAGCCGACAGCGCGCACAGTTGCAGGTTTTTGACGTTCGTGTTGCCCGGGCCCGGTGTTTACAGAGGACGGTCGTGGAAGGCCGTCCACGACCGCCCGTCTGGAATGTTCTGTCCAAATATCGGACGGGGGGCGGGGGGGGGGGGGGGGGAGGGCAGTCTTGCCGTGGCTTAGTGCAGAACTGCAGTGTCGGATCGAACCGGACCGGTTGGCAGCCGCGCTCCCACGTGCCATTTGCGATGACACTGCTCATCGCTGGATTTGCTCGCTTCAGTATCCAGCATAGCTGATATATGCCACAGACCTGAGGATATATTTGTACCTTCCGGAGGATCCGTAAGCCCCGAACTTCCAGCGCTGGTAGAGCTCACGGACGGCCCGCACTGGGATCAGACAGCATAGTCCGGCTCCGTGGGGACACTCCTCCACACTGGGATCAGACAGTGTAGTCGGGCTCTGCGGAGACACTCTCCCATACTGGGATCAGACAGTGAAGTCGGGCTCTGCGGAGACACTCTCCCATACTGGGATCAGACAGTGTAGTCGGGCTCTGCGGAGACACTCTCCCATACTGGGATCAGACAGTGTAGTCGTGCTCAGCGGAGACACTCCTCCACACTGGGATCAGACAGTGTAGTCGGGCTCTGCGGAGACACTCTCCCATACTGGGATCAGACAGTGTAGTCCGTCTCAGCGGAGACACTCCTCCACACTGGGATCAGACAGTGTAGTCGGGCTCCGCGGAGACGCTCCTCCACACTGGGATCAGACAGTGTAGTCGTGCTCAGCGGAGACACTCCTCCACACTGGGATCAGACAGTGTAGTCGGGCTCGGCGGAGACACTCTCCCATACTGGGATCAGACAGTGTAGTCCGGCTCAGCGGAGACACTCCTCCACACTGGGATCAGACAGTGTAATCCGGCTCAGCGGAGACACTCCTCCACGCTGGGATCAGACAGTGTAGTCGGGCTCCGCGGAGACACTCCTCCACACTGGGATCATCAGACAGTATAGTCGGGCTCCGCGGAGACGCTCCTCGCTGGGTCATTGTCATGTCGACTGCTGGCACTCGGCTGAAGCCTGGGATGTCAGCGGACGGGCTGCCCGACCGCGCCACATGTCAGCAGACGGGCTGCCCGACCGCGCCACATGTCAGCGGACGGGCTGCCCGACCGCGCCACATGTCAGCGGACGGGCTGCCCGACCGCGCCACATGTCAGTGGACGGGCTGCCCGACCGCGCCACATGTCAGCAGACGGGCTGCCCGACCGCACCACGCGCTGGGATGCGGCAAAGCAGTCCGTGATGGTGTGTGCACGTGTCAACTGATGTCCGCTGACACCGTGACACCAGAGGCGGACCTCTGTGACAGTTCGTCATGTGACGTCGGTGCTTAGGCAGTGCACGCTGAAGGGTTTACTTCCTTGCTTCGCTGTTCGCAGAACACAGCAGGAAAAACGGAGATCGCTTGGATTGCTAGCGAACTTTTGAGCCAGAACACGTAATGAAATACGCCTACCTATATCTTACAGATATTCTTTGCCTTTCTAAACAAGGAATATCCGTTATGCCATCTAAACTTAGATGAATGGAGGAGCGCGTATCCCGCAGAATGGGATTTGAAACACCCAGACAATGCAAATTAACAGCTTGCGTTTGACGGTAGAACACAGGACGCAATCGTTTATTGTGTTTTAGTTTTATATGAGAGCCCATCATTGAAACAATGCGTCCCAAATTACGCCTCATAACGTTACTGGCCACATGATTGGTCGTTTGTCACGACCGTGATGACCTGTCGTGACTGAATGAGTGTGAGGGCAAACAACGTCACGGTTAGCGTTTCAAGTCACATCGCGTTTCGTAATGATGGCAGCATATCTTATTCTTATGCTTCCTTTTTTGGAGTAACATTCGGTATAACATTTGACCATAACATTTGAGTTGGTGCATGAGTTCGCCTCCGTGCATTATAACTGAAATGACGTGATTAATGTTTTACAGGCTTTGATCACCATATTTTTCCATCTTGAATGAAAAAGTTCTTTCGCTGATCAAACAGGGTATAAACCCAAACGAACAAACTAACTGATGTAGTATCTTTCGTGAAGTATAATGCTCTCTAAACGTCCCATTGGATTCTCTATTATGTGACAGTTAAGCGACAGTTGAGCAGGCTCGGTTGTCACTTGAAAGGAACAAGTGCCCTGACCACTCCGCATCGTATGCGGTAGAAATACATTATTCATCACTTTTCTGGAATCTGATACAGAGGAACCGGCTAAATTAAAGATCGCATAGCACTGTTATTCAGTAACCCTGCATCATCGTCCGGACCATATAAGGCGTAGCTTCAAACAACGCATCCATGGGCAGGACACTCTGGAAGTGCTTGGTGGTTTACTCCAATGCACCGCGACGCGCCGACCGAAGCAGGACAGCGTAATTTAAGACGCATTGCTGCTGCATTCTGAATGGTCCCCAGACAAATACATATTCTCGAATATAACGCTCATCAATGCTCCATCGAAATCAGCTGAAATTCAAGGATGAAATCGTGATTTTCAAGGAGCTGATTGTTAATTGCTTTGGCTTTATTAATCGTCCATAAGTGGCAATGCTGGCAGCGTCGTACAAGTTGTTTATGGAGTTGGATATCCCCAGGGGATCCAAAGGCTGGCCAAGCATAAAGTGGAAGCGATTCAATGGTTTGAAATATCGCGCCGTGCATACGTGAGCGTCTGTTGATGCGGACGGTGAAGTGGACGGTGAAGTGGACTGACCCCCACCCCACCGCATAGCGTGGCACAAGCCCTAAGCGGTATTCTCATGGGGCTAAGCCAGAAACGCGGTCAAAGTTCCTCCTCTGACCGATCTCAAACGCTCTCCGCCACGCTTTCTACAGCTGGAGGTGGCAAAGCACTTCATCTCCATAACCGACACGACACAATCACTTCAAAGTGAACATTATTGCCCCGTTTGGGGCTCCCAGTTCCCGTGAGGCGGCGGCGCCGTTCTGTCGTGACCCGGGCAACCAGCCGGGCCGGGTCGGGCGCGGCGTCCGACCAGCGGCGGCAGCGGCGGCGGCGGCCGGCCGGCGGGCGGGGGCGGCGGCCGCTCCCGCGTGGCTTCCGCGGCAGGTCGTCTGGCTCCCCGGGGCCAGGCCAGGTCGATACGGAGGCGGCCGCGGCCGGGACAGTTCGGCCGCGGTCTCGCGGGACCCACGCCACCGGCCGAAGCGCGCGCCCGCCCGCCACACGGCTCAGGCCGCCGACACGGGGCGCAGACGGGCCCGACAACGGGCCGCAGATGGGTGAATGACACGGGGCGCAGGACAGGTACGAGGGCCTTTACACAGGTGACACGGGGCGAGCCGCAGATTAGGTACGACGGGGCGTACACAGGCGACAGTGGGGGCTTTAGACGGCCAAACAGGGCTCAGGCGGCCATCACAGGGCTCAGACAGACAGCACTGGTGCAGGCGGACGACGCAGGGACGCAGATGGGCTCGAAGGGCGCAGAGAGGGGCAACAAGGGCACATTGGCGCGACTCAGACCTCAGGCGGGCAACACGGTTGCGCACAAGGGTTGACGCAGAGCACATACCGGCAGCACGGAGTGCAACTGCGAGGAAAGCAAGGTTCGGACGCGCAACACGAGGCGCAAGGCAGGCGTTACATGACCGCATTACTGGTCAACGCTGGTTGCAAACGGGCAACAACGCAGCTCATAGACGCGATAGGCGCTCAAGCCAGTAACCACAAGGCTCAGATGGCCCCAAAATCATCCCTACGGCTTTGGGACTGGCCAACTACGGCTAGAACGCGGCGACATGAGTCTCCAAACCGCCCACACGGGACTGATTGTGAAAAGGGACCGCCCGGTTGGTTTTACTCGGTTTACGCTTAGTTCAGGGCCTGTCATTAGGGCGATGCCCGATATATAATGCCGGTGATTTAGATATGATATGACATGGTGTATATCATACACCCACACCAGTTTCCTGTTTTACAAATGTGTGTTATAGTGCATTTAAGTGCATGGAGAAGCACTGCCTTACCAGCGGCGGCGTGAATGACGCCGTGCGCTCACCGGCGTGTCTCTCCTTCTACACGCGCCAAGGTGCAACGAAATAACAAGCCTATGAAGTTGCCGGAGCTAGCTGCTCAGCTCCTCAGCTTGAGCTCAGACCTGTCGCAGGCGTGCAGAGAGAGAGCTCCCGTGACAGAGCAGCGCGGGCGCGCTACAGCTGGAGCTCAGACCTGTCACAGACGTGCAGAGCTCCCTTGACAGAGCGGCACGGGCGCGCCATATTGTGTGAAGCCCTGCCGCTGCTGCCCGGCTTCCCCAACACTCCCAGCTGTCTGTTTGGCCTCCTCAGCTGGGTATAATGCATGAACTAAAATCCGGGAGGAATCAACGCTTCGGTTGAAGTGTCCTGGTGCAACCCGTTCCTCAAAATGATTTTGTAAGAATATGCTATAGCATGGGACAGACCATGAAATGCCTCCATGGCTCGGTCCGCAATCTCACTGAATTAACTAATCCGCTAAATAAACAATGCATCATGCACGTTTCGCCAATGCGCAGAACACTTTATACCGTTCCCACGTCGCAGATGTCATGACTTGGCTCAGTGCAAGATAAAACTGACAGGCACGCGAAGGGCAACCACGTCAGAAGAACTGAGGCTCGAAACGCCGTTAATTCGTAAGACGAGTGTGTCACACTTGTCTCACCGGCTCATCTGGCGGCGTAGTTCGCAGCATTCACTACCACCGACGCCGGTGCTTGCGGTTTTGATTGAATTCCTGCATCGAGTATCCTGTGACGTGCTGTACATTGCTCGCCTTTATCACGAGACGTCCAGCAGTGTCGGGGTCCGAGTCCAACTGTTTGTTTCCATTTTGTCTCCGCCTTGCCCTGCCGTCGCCGGGATGAAGTCATACATTCTCAAGTTGATAACAACGTGGCACGCTGAAATATCGCCCAAGTTTCGAGATTAGTGCGTGGCTCCCCGGCTGGGACGCGGTCCCCGGGGGCCGCCAGCGCGACGGCGGCCGCTGGGGAGCGACCAGCGAGGCGCTGGGGACGACCAGCGAGGCGACGGCCTCTCGACAGGCGCGCGAGGGTTAGCTTCGGCTCCCACGGGAACCGTCAGAGCGGCGGATCGCGGCCCTCCTGGGTTGGTTAGGAGAGTGGCTCCTGCTTCTTCAGGAGCCGTTAGAGGGTGGATCCCTCTTCTTCCGGTGCGTCTAGAGGGATGGCTCCTACTTCCAGATGAACGACCGAGGACATAGTTTTTGCTCCTTCAAAGCTAGAAACCTTCACGGGTACGTTTTTCTTTACCCGGTCCACCTTCTAGCCACGATACTTTACCCAATCTTAATTCTAATATGTGGAAGGGCCTTAAGAAATGTTACACTAAAACTTACCCTGTTGCGTTCATAGTCGCAGAAGTGGCGTGAATGGAGCTAATTATGGCTAAAGGAAACGCATGGCGTAACATTGTGTAGCACTTCATGAAGCACTGACCTGAAATTTCATAAACGTCTTACCCTTAACCTTTCTATGTGGTACCGTGGACTTTCCTAATCCGCGAAGTCCTGTATTCAAGGCCCAACCAAGACTACACCCTACTTTCTCAAACCCGAACCATATAGGTGGTTTCAGCCCCTGTGGCAGGAGCGGCTCCTGCCCCAGGAGGCCGCTGCAGGGTGGCTCCCGCCGCCCAGGGCGCCTGGTAAGAGGAGTGGCTCCTGTCCCACGAGGCCGCTATAGGGTGATTTCCGCCGCTCAGGGCGCCCTGGCAGGCAGGGAGGGACAGTCGCCCTCCCACCGTACCCTCCACCACAGGTTGGCCACTCTGTCCCGCATCGACTGCAAACCGCGCCGCTCAATCTCTATTAAACGGGCCGGGGCCGCACGTAGTCTCCACACCGGCTCGGCCGGCCGCCCTCGTGAATAACGAATGCCCGCCGGCGGCGTTGAAGGAGCAATTATTTGGGCGGTGCGTCGTGGCGGCGCGCCGGGCCGCCCCCTCCCCCCGTGATCCAGCGTGGCCGGCCCTCACGACACTATCGACCCGTTTCGTAATCCAATTTGGCACCGTGAACCGGTCGTAGTCGTCCAATTAGGGGGCGGGGTCGCGGTGCTCGAGCATTGCAGAGTGGCCGGTGCCGCGCATGAAGTGATAATGGCTGGCCGCCGACGGCAGCGCGGTCGTTTGACCGCGATCAGACGACGGACCTGGGAGCTGTCCGAGCGCGTGACCCGTGCACATAGATGGTTAGTCAGTCGATAACTTTTACCGGTGCTCTGATAATTGCCGAAGCGAAAGACAATCATTGTCGAGTAATGGCTACCAATTCGAGGACCGAATCGAATGAAGAAATATCAGGGGTAATGGAATGTTTGAGTAGCTCGCGTCACGCCAGCGGCATTGGCACATTTTGCGCTCTGCCAAGTCGGAAATGACTCATTTCCTTGCGGGCCGACTCAGGTTGAAATGTTGAAGGTAGACGGTGTGCCGAGGTCGCTCGCACACGTCAGTTGT